>NC_079191.1:438161741-438251741 GCF_029499605.1 Hyla sarda | reverse complement strand
CGCTCTATATCCTCTTCTCCAGCAGTGGAGTATACAGTATACACTCTATATCCTCTTCTCCAGCAGTGGAGTATACAGTATACGCTCTATATCCTCTTCTCCAGCAGTGGAGTATACAGTATACGCTCTATATCCTCTTCTCCAGCAGTGGAGTATACAGTATACGCTCTATATCCTCTTCTCCAGCAGTGGAGTATACAGTATACGCTCTATATCCTCTTCTCCAGCAGTGGAATATACAGTATACGCTCTATATCCTCTTCTCCAGCAGTGGAGTATACAGTATACGCTCTATATCCTCTTCTCCAGCAGTGGAGTATACAGTATACGCTCTATATCCTCTTCTCCAGCAGTGGAGTATACAGTATACAGTCTATATCCTCTTCTCCAGCAGTGGAGTATACAGTATACACTCTATATCCTCTTCTCCAGCAGTGGGGTATACAGTATACGCTCTATATCCTCTTCTCCAGCAGTGGAGTATACAGTATACGCTCTATATCCTCTTCTCCAGCAGTGGAGTATACAGTATACGCTCTATATCCTCTTCTCCAGCAGTGGAGTATACAGTATACGCTCTATATCCTCTTCTCCAGCAGTGGAGTATACAGTATACGCTCTATATCCTCTTCTCCAGCAGTGGAGTATACAGTATACACTCTATATCCTCTTCTCCAGCAGTGGGGTATACAGTATACGCTCTATATCCTCTTCTCCAGCAGTGGAGTATACAGTATACAGTCTATATCCTCTTCTCCAGCAGTGGAGTATACAGTATACAGTCTATATCCTCTTCTCCAGCAGTGGAGTATACAGTATACACTCTATATCCTCTTCTCCAGCAGTGGGGTATACAGTATACGCTCTATATCCTCTTCTCCAGCAGTGGAGTATACAGTATACAGTCTATATCCTCTTCTCCAGCAGTGGAGTATACAGTATACACTCTATATCCTCTTCTCCAGCAGTGGAGTATACAGTATACACTCTATATCCTCTTCTCCAGCAGTGGAGTATACAGTATACACTCTATATATCCTCTTCTCCAGCAGTGGGGTATACAGTATACGCTCTATATCCTCTTCTCCAGCAGTGGAGTATACAGTATACACTCTATATCCTCTTCTCCAGCAGTGGAGTATACAGTATACACTCTATATCCTCTTCTCCAGCAGTGGAGTATACAGTATACGCTCTATATCCTCTTCTCCAGCAGTGGAATATACAGTATACGCTCTATATCCTCTTCTCCAGCAGTGGAATATACAGTATACGCTCTATATCCTCTTCTCCAGCAGTGGAGTATACAGTATACGCTCTATATCCTCTTCTCCAGCAGTGGAGTATACAGTATACGCTCTATATCCTCTTCTCCAGCAGTGGAGTATACAGTATACAGTCTATATCCTCTTCTCCAGCAGTGGAGTATACAGTATACACTCTATATCCTCTTCTCCAGCAGTGGAGTATACAGTATACACTCTATATCCTCTTCTCCAGCAGTGGAGTATACAGTATACACTCTATATATCCTCTTCTCCAGCAGTGGGGTATACAGTATACGCTCTATATCCTCTTCTCCAGAAGTGGAGTATTCGGTATACGCTCTATATCCTCTTCTCCAGCAGTGGAGTATACAGTATACACTCTATATCCTCTTCTCCAGAAGTGGAGTATTCGGTATACGCTCTATATCCTCTTCTCCAGAAGTGGAGTATACAGTATACACTCTATATATCCTCTTCTCCAGCAGTGGAGTATACAGTATACACTCTATATCCTCTTCTCCAGAAGTGGAGTATTCGGTATACGCTCTATATCCTCTTCTCCAGCAGTGGAGTATACAGTATACACTCTATATCCTCTTCTCCAGCAGTGGAGTATACAGTATACGCTCTATATCCTCTTCTCCAGCAGTGGAGTATACAGTATACGCTCTATATCCTCTTCTCCAGCAGTGGAGTATACAGTATACGCTCTATATCCTCTTCTCCAGCAGTGGAGTATACAGTATACGCTCTATATCCTCTTCTCCAGCAGTGGAGTATACAGTATACACCCTATATCCTCTTCTCCAGCAGTGGAGTATATAGTATACGCTCTATATCCTCTTCTCCAGCAGTGGAGTATACAGTATACGCTCTATATCCTCTTCTCCAGCAGTGGAGTATACAGTATACACTCTATATCCTCTTCTCCAGCAGTGGGGTATACAGTATACACTCTATATCCTCTTCTCCAGCAGTGGAGTATACAGTATACACTCTATATCCTCTTCTCCAGCAGTGGAGTATACAGTATACACTCTATATCCTCTTCTCCAGCAGTGGAATATACAGTATACGCTCTATATCCTCTTCTCCAGCAGTGGAGTATACAGTATACGCTCTATATCCTCTTCTCCAGCAGTGGAGTATACAGTATACGCTCTATATTCTCTTCTTTTTGGGGCCTGTGGACGCTCCTGGAAACTAATGGTTTCTGTTTTTTTGTTTGTTTTTGTTTATATAAAATTGTATATAAGCTTCATGTTACCCTTAAAGGGGAAACAACATAATTTTATGCAGAAAAATTACAGAAATTTCTCTGCTGATGTGTAAGATTATTCTTCTTTTAGGGTGAAATATTTGTCCTAAATATCGAATCCTTACAGGAAAGTGATGGTGGAACAATAAGTGAACCTGAAAACCCTGAGTCCCTGTCAGTGAATGGTGAGAGCCTCTTATAAAACTTGTTTGACTGTCATTTTGAAACGGCTCAAGGGGGGAGAAGGAAGTGGCTCAAGGGGGGGGGGAGTTGCGTAAGCGAGAGAATGGGATAAGAGGGGGGGGGGGGGGTGATAAAGTAGCACATGGGGTGATAAAGGAGTAATATAGTGGCACCGGGGTGGGGATAAGGGATGAGGAGGTGACTCAAGTGAAGGGGGTAGTGGCATAGGGGGTAAATAAAGTGGTATAAGGGGGTAGAAGTTACATGGGGGCACAAGGGGGGAGGGGTAAAGTAGCACAGGGGATGATGAAGGGGTAATGAAGTGGCACAGGGGGTAAACAATAGGGGAAATTAAATGGCAGAGGAGTAGATCAAGGGGGGGGGGTATAATGAAATAACCTGGTGTGACAGAGGGGGGGGGGATGAAATGGCACAAGGGGTGATAAAGTGGCACAGGGAGGATTAAGGAGATAATCAAGGTGAGAATCTAATGGTGCAGGGGGTAGCAGCCACATTTAGAATGCTGATACTGGTATTACATTGTGCCTCATGGGACACACAGTACAATATGTGCAATTGGCGAGAAGGGTGTCCGCAAACTACGCGCTTCATTTACTGCATTAGTCTATGGCAGTGTTTTCCAACCAGGGTGCCTCCAACTGTTGCTAAACTAAAGTTTAGCAACAGCTGGAGGCACCCTGGTTGGGAAACACTGGTCTATGGAGTGAATTAGTGAAGCGGCTGCCACGTACCTTCGCCTCCAGCTAAACTTTTCATATGTCTGGACCATATTTGCTTTCAACCATGATTTCCATTATTTACTTATTTTTTATGTATTATTTTCCGTTATAATTTTATTATTAATATTTACAACAATAATTTATTTGTATTATTTTTTATTATGAATAATAATTAATTATTATAATTATTATTAATTTTTTTCATAAATAGCCGTTTTTAATAGAGATTCGCCACGAATAAACTCGGACCGAAACAAATTTTTTTCGGAAAATTCTGCAAATCGGCTCAATTTTGCCCTGTATGCGGTTTTCCCACCGGACCTAAAACCGTGATCTACCACGGTTTTAGGTCTGTTTAGAGAGCCGCATACAGGGCAAAAATGAGTCAGCGTTTGACTCCGGTCGGCTCATTGAAATGCATTACATACGGGACGGATGCGGCTGGGATACGGGAACGCCCGGTTTTCGCTCCCCCCAGCCGTATACGGTCCCGTACTGCTTAAAACGTAGTGTGAACCGAGTCTTACTGAAACTGTACATTATCCAGGGTGTTTTCAAATCCATTTAATCAGGAATAAAACCAATGTTTCTTTTTCCAGGTGAAGACTGGATGAGTGGCTCCCGTGGACATCTCCTTTCATCTCCCCATTATGAGGATAACCATTCCGCACAAGCAAATTCTATAACTCCTAATGTAACCTTTGACCTCCACAACAGCGATCTAGCTACTGGTCACCAGAAAACTTCATCTAATCGATCACTGATTGCCAAACAAAGACCTGGCTTTAGTAGGGGGAACATATTTGGGAAATATTATAAAAAGAAAAAAGAGCCGCTTTCATGTTCCGAATGTGGGAAATGTTTTAGGCTAAAAGCAAATCTTGTGGAACATCTGAGTCGTCATAGTGGAGAGAAGCCGTTTTCATGTCCTGAATGTGGTAAACGTTTGGGCACTAAATTGGGTCTTGTTCGGCATAAGAGAACTCACACGGAGGAGAAGCCATTTTTATGTCATGAATGTGGGAAGAATTTCACTCAGAAATCAGGCCTTAGGGAACATTTAAGAAGTCACTCAGGGATGCTGCCATTTTCTTGTGCCGAATGTGGGAAATGTTTTAGTAAGAAATCTAGTTTTATGAAACACCTAAGAATTCACACGGGAGAGAAGCCATTTTCATGTTCCGAATGTGGTAAAAGTTTTAGCCAGAAATCAAATCTTGTGAAGCATCAAAGAAGTCACACAGGGGAGAGGCCGTTTCCATGTTTAGAATGTGAGAAAAGTTTTAGCCAAAAATCTAAACTAATGAGGCATTTAAGAATCCACACAGGAGAGAAGCCATATTCATGCTCAGAGTGTGGGAAATGTTTTAGCCAGAAATCAATTCTTATGAAACATCTAAGAATCCACACAGGGGAGAAGCCATTTTCATGTTCAGATTGTGGGAAATGTTTTAGCCAAAAATCAATTCTCAGGGAACATCTAAGAAGTCACACAGGAGAGAAGCCGTTTTCATGTTCAGAATGTGGTAAATGTTTTACCCGTAAATCAGGTTATACTCATCATCTGAGAACTCACACTGAGGGAAAGCCTCAGTTTTCATGTCTTGAATGTGGGAAATGTTTTAATAATAAATCTTCTTTTGTGAACCATCAAAGAATTCACACACGGGGCAAGCCTATGTAATCATGTGGGCCCTGATCGCATGGGCACTGCCATTAGCTGGCAAATTTTACCTGCAATTAGGGTCTCCGCCCACTGAAAGCCTTAATAAAACAGTGGTTATATTGTTTCCATCAAATAGGGGATAACAAGCTGATAGGTGGGTGTACGACCATTGGGACCACCAAAATTGTCCCAGGATTGGTGTGCATTGTGCGTGCTCTGCCTGCACTACATTCTGTCAAACATTTTTTAAGCACTAAACTTTTTGTCTCCTATCATATGGGTGATGAATAACATCTTGAGCTGAGAATACCCCTTGTAGATTTTAAAAATCTATGTGTGAATATTTTAGCTAATGACGATGTAATTGTTTTGCACATCCACATGATTTTTATGAATTTTTTTCTCATGTCTTGCACTTTAAGATGAACCTAAATTAAAATTGTTTGCATTTAAAATGCTGAAATTTGGAGGAAAAAAAATTCCAATTTTTTTTGCTTATTTTTGTTAGATCTCATATACATGTCTATATAATGTATAAAAGTTTATTATATTCCCTTAAAGGGGTACTCTGCCCCTAGACATCTTATCCCCTATCCAAAGGATAGGGGTAGAGATGAGCGAACTTACTGTAAATTCGATTCGTCACGAACTTCTCGGCTCGGCAGTTGATGACTTTTCCTGCGTAAATTAGTTCAGCTTTCAGGTGCTCCGGTGAGCTGGAAAAGGTGGATACAGTCCTAGGAGACTCTTTGCTAGGAATGTATCCACCTTTTCCAGCCCACCGGAGCACCTGAAAGCTGAACTAATTTATGCAGGAAAAGTTATCAACTGCCGAGCCGAGAAGTTCGTGACGAATCAAATTTACTGTAAGTTCGCTCATCTCTAGATAGGGGATAAGATGTCTGATCGCAGGGGGTCCCACTGCTGGGGACCCCCGCGGTCTCCCTGCTGCACCCGGCATTCATTTAAAGCATCGGGTGAAGCACCAGAGGCTCGTGACGTCCTGGCCCCGCCCCCTGAATGCAAGTCTATGGACCAGCATAGACTTGCATTGAGTGGGCGTGGCCATGATGCCATGAGCGGGGTGTGACCCGGATGTCACGGGCCTCCGCCCCGCAGCACCAGTCATCCGGCACGGAGTGAAGTTCAGGGTGCCGTAGCCGAAATCGCAGCAGTGGGACCCCCACTATCAGACATCTTATCCTCTATCCTTTGGATAGGGGATAAGATGTCTAGGGGCGGAGTACCCCTTTATGGTTACCATGACTTAAAGGGGTGCTCCGCTGCTCAGTGTTTGGAATAAACTGTTCCGATCACTGAAGCCGGCGCCGGGAGCTTGTGATGTCATAGCCCCACCTCCTCATGATGTCACGCCCCACCCCCTCAATGCAAGTCTATGGGAGGGCGCACCGGCTCCAGGGTTCAGAACAGTTTGCTCCAAATGCTGAGCAGCGGAGTACCCCTTTAAAAGTGAAGGAAAGTTCTAATTTCAGCGGTGACATCATAATAGCACATAAGAGCTATACAGTGTCATCTGTGCTCAATGACATGACCAACCCTATGTACCACACCTTCAACACTATGGGCCTATTTACATGGCAGGATTTCCGAGTGGAACCCGGCAAAAAAAATTCAGTTTAGAAATTTTGGTGCAGCAGCCTCCCATTGTTTACAAAAAGATTCTTCTGCACTGTACATACTTAAAAATTTATTTGGCGGAAAATTTTGCAGTGGAAATTCAAGTTCCGTACTTCGCTGAAATAATTAAAGGGGTACTCCAGGGAGGTGTGTGTATATGTGTGTATATACACACTTAAACAACACAATGTAACTCCAAGTCACTGACACTTGTGTGAGATCCCACTGACCACTCAGGAAGAACACTGATTGACAATCAATTTCACATGGAACAGACAACAGGTGGAAATTATAGGCAATTAGCAAGACACCCCCAGTAAAGGGGTGGTTGTGCAGGTGGTGACCACAGACCACTTCTCATTTCCTATGCTTCCTGGCTGATATTTTGGTCACTTTTGAATGCTGGCGGTGCTTTCACTCTAGTGGTAGCATGAGACGGAGTCTACAACCCACACAAGTGGCTCAGGTAGTGCAGCTCATCCAGGATGGCATCAATGCGAGCTGTGGCAAGAAGGTTTGCTGTGTCTGTCAGCGTAGTGTCCAGAGCATGGAGGCGCTACCAGGAGACAGGCCAGTACATCAGGAGACGTGGAGGAGGCCGTAGGAGGGCAACAACCCAGCAGCAGGACCGCTACCTCCGCAATTGTGCAAGGAGGAGCACTGCCAGAGCCCTGCAAAATGACCTCCAGCAGGCCACAAATGTGCATGTGTCCACTCAATCGGTCAGAAACAGACTCCATGAGGGAGGGTGGTATGAGGGCCCGACGTCCACAGGTGGGGGTTGTGCTTACAGGCCAACACCGTGCAGGACATTTGGCATTTGCCAGAGAACACCAAGATTGGCAAATTTGCCACTGGCGCCCTGTGCTCTTCACAGATGAAAGCAGGTTCACAATGAGCACATGTGACAGAGTTTGCAGATGCCGTGGAGAACGTTCTGCTGCCTGCAACATCCTCCACCATGACCGGTTTGGCGGTGGGTCAGTACTGGTGTGGGGTGGCATTTCTTTGGGGGGCCGCACAGCCCTCCATGTGCTTGCCAGAGGTAGCCTGACTGCCATTAGGTACTGAGATGAGATCCTCAGACCCCTTGTGAGACCATATGCTGGTGCGGTTGGCCCTGGGTTCCTCCTAATACAAGACAATGCTAGACCTCATGTGGCTGGAGTGTGTCAGCAGTTCCTACAAGAGGAAGGCATTGATGCTATGGACTGGCCGCCCGTTCCCCTGAATCCGATTGAGCACATCTGGGACGTCTTGCTCCATCCACCACAGACTGTCCAGGAGTTGGCAGATGCTTTAGTCCAGGTCTGGGAGGACATCCCTCAGGAGACCATCCTCCCCCTCATCAGGAGCATGCCCAGGCGTTGTAGGGAGGTCATACGGGCACGTGGAGGCCACACACACTACTGAGCCTCATTGGGACTTGTATTAAGGACATTACATAAAGTTGGATCAGCCTGTAGTGGGGTTTTCCTCTGTGATTTTGAGTGTGACTCCATATCCAGACCTCCATGGGTTGATACATCTGATTTCCATTGATAATTTTTGTGTGATTTTGTTGTCAGCGCATTCAAATATGTAAAGACAAAAGTATTTCATACGATTAGTTCATTCATTCAGATCTAGGATGGGTTATCTTAGTGTTCCCTTTATTTTTTTGAGCAGTGTATTTGTGAAAAGCTGGGTTTTCAGCTCTCGATGTAATCAAAAAGCAAGTATTGTGCAAAAGGGGAGGGGCCTGCCTTAAAGGAGAACCCTCACCCCGCCTCACCAGTCAGTGGGCAGACTTGTAAGGCAATGCCTTGCAAGTCTGCCCTCTGACTGGTTGGCCAGGGCGAGGGTTCTCCTTTAAGGCAGGCCCCTCCCCTTTTGATATTCTCCTACCTCTTCTTCCTGTTAGATTTTCCTGGGGATGGGGTTTATGGGCTGTTTTGATTTGCTAATTTAAAATAAATACTGTGGCCGACCCTTACCCACTTAAAGGAGAACTGTCAGCCAGTTCACCCACACTAAACCCAATACACTGGGTGATATTGCGGATGAACAGGAGTCCATACACGGTCACTTACTTCTTTATTTTTTCTTGCCACCAAATTGTCTAAAGTTGCGGAATTTTGGCTTACATTTGCAATCTGAAGGAGGGACCAGCACCGGCAGCCTTGCTTTGGGTTCTGGAGGAAGGGGCCTTAGCCCGCCCCCTTGTTCGCATATTCATTTTCCCCGAGCACAGCACGCTATCTGCAGAGCGCATGCGCTGACGTTTTTACCCAGCTCTTACATCCTGATGACGTGAGAGCTGTGCCTCAGGAGAGCTCTCTGTGCAGTGTAACTGCGCATGCGCCGGTCCCTCGCTACACCCGGAAGTCGGGAGTAGCGAGACTTCAGAAAGAGGTACTCCGGGTGTAGCGAGGGACCGGTGCATGCGCAGTTACACTCTCCCGACTCTCCCGACTCACAGCTCTCACGTCATCATGACGTAAGAACTGACAGAGCGCTGCGCCCGGGGAAAATGAATATGCGAACAAGGGCTAAGGCCCCTTCCTCCGGAACCCAAAGCAAGGCTGCCAGCAGGAGACCCGCCTTTAGAGCGCAAATGAAAGCCAAAATTACGAAACTTTAGTAGACCACAACTCGACAGCAAAAAAACTAAAAAATTAAGTGACCCGTGTATGGACTCCTGTTCACCCGCACTATAACCCAGTGTATTGAGTTTAGTGTGGGTGAGCTGGCTGACAGTTTTCCTTTAAAACTGGTGTCTTGCCTCTTTATTTCAGGGAGGGGGAGGGGCCTTGTTCGGCGCATTAGGAGCGAGCAGTAACCCAGTAATACTTCTACTACCGTATTTTTCGCCCTATAGGACGCATCGGCGTATAAGACGCACCCAATTTATAGGTGCAAAATCTAAACAAAATAAACATTTTGAACCCAATAGTGGTCTTCAACCTGTGGACCTCCAGATGTTGCTAAACTACAACTCCCAGCATGCCCGGACAGCCGTTGGCTGTCCGGGCATGCTGGGAGTTGTAGTTTTGCAACATCTGGAGGTCCGCAGATTGAAGACCACTGCATAGGAGGTAATACTCACGTGTCCCCGCCGGTCCGGACCCGTCACCGCTGCCCTGGATGTCGCTCCATCGCTGTTGCCGCGTCCCCGTCGCTCCGGAACGTCTCTGCTGCCGGCCGGGTATCCTCGCTCTCCGTCGCCGCCATCACGTCGTTACGCGCGCCGACGCACGTACGCGACGACGAGGAAGAAGAGCGACGGCCATACAGGGGATCCCTGAACGGAGAAGACACCGAGGAGGCAGGTAAGGTCCCTCCCGGTGTCCTGTAAGCACTAACCCAGCTATTCAGTCGGGCTGCTCGGGACCGCCGCGGTGAAATCGCTGAACAGCCGGGTTAGTGTCACTTTCCCTTCAGACGCGGCGGTCAGCTTTGATCATCGCCGCCTCTGAAGGGTTAATACAGGGCATCACCGCGATCGGTGATGTCCTGTATTAGCCGCGGGTCCCGGCCGTTTTTTCGCACCGACTTTTTCCCCCCAGTTTTGGGGAAGAAAAAGTGCGTCTTATACGGCGAAAAATACGGTGATTATATGTGAATTTTAAATGTTTTATCTCTTTCACCTACAGTGGCTCAGCCACCTCCAACATGATCTTCTTTTATTGAATAAAACAAATTAGGAAAGAAGAAGAGAAGAGATATCAAACAGAGAAAGGTAATTTTGTGGCGCAGAGGCTCTTTATCCAACCAAAAATATGTTGTGACTTTAGCAAGACTTCGTTGTTGAACCAAAAAAGGTTTGGAATCATTACCATAGACAATAAATCCCAATGGATTTCTCCAGAAAACTGGCCATTTTTTTTTAACTATATACCATTGGTACACTTGCATATGAAGGGTGGGGGTAGCTCTACTTTTTCAACCCTTTGTTTCTCCTTATGCACATCAATATCTGGTTTAAAGGGGTACCCCGATAGAAAACCTTTTTCTTTTTTTTCTTTTTTATCAACTGACACCAGAAAGTTAAACAGATTTGTAAATTACTTCTATTAAAAATTCTTAATCCTTCCAGTACTTATTAGCGGCTGAATAGTACAGAGGAAATTATTTTCTTTTTGGAACACAGTGCTCTCTGATGACATCACGAGCACAGTGCTCTCGGCTGACATCTCTGTCCATTTTAGGAACTGTCCAGAGCAGCATATGTTTTCTATGGGAATTTTCTCCTGCTCTGGACAGTTCTTAAAATGGACAGAGGTGTCAGCAGAGAGCACTGTGCTCGTGATGTCAGCAGAGAGCTCTGTGTTCCAAAAAGAAAAGAATTTCCTCTGTAGTATTCAGCGGCTAATAAGTACTGGAAGGATTAAGATTTTTTAATTGAGGTCATTTGCAAATCTGTTTAACTTTCTGCCACCAGTTGATTAAAAAATAAAATAAAAAAAAAAAAGTTTTCCACCGGAGTATACCTTTAACCCCTTAAGGACTGAGCCCTTTTTCACCTGAAGGACCAGAGCATTTTTTGCACATCTGACCACTGTCACTTTAAACATTAATAACTCTGGAATGCTTTTAGTTATAATTCTGATTCCGAGATTGTTTTTTCGTGACATATTCTACTTTAACATAGTGGTAAAATTTTGTGGTAACTTGCATCCTTTCTTGGTGAAAAATCCCAAAATTTTATCAAAAAAAAGAAAATTTTGCATTTTTCTAACTTTGAAGCTCTCTGCTTGTAAGGAAAATGGATATTCAAAATAAAAAAAAATTTTGGTTCACATATACAATAAGTCTACTTTTATGTTGGCGTAATAACATTTAAGAGTTTTTACTTTTGGAAGACACCAGAGGGCTTCAAAGTTCAGCAGCAATTTTACAATTTTTCACAAAATTTTCAAACTCTGTATTTTTCAGTGACCAGTTCAGGTTTGAAGTGGATTTGAAGGGTCTTCTTATTAGAAATACCCCATAAATGACCCCATTATAAAAACTACACCCCCCAAAGTATTCAAAATGACATTCAGTAAGTGTTTTAACCCTTTAGGTGTTTCACAGGAATAGCAGCAAAGTGAAGGAGAAAATTCACAATCTTCATTTTTTACACTCGCATGTTCTTGTAGACCCAATTTTTGAATTTTTGCAAGGGGTAAAAGGAGAAAATGTATAATTATATTTGAAACACAATTTCTCTCGAGTAAGGACATACCTCATATGTCTATGTTAATTGTTCAGTGGGCGCAGTAGAGGGCTCAGAAGGGAATGAGCGACAAATGGTTTTTGGGGGGCATGTCACCTTTAGGTATACTATGGCATACCATTTTGGAAACTAGACCCCTTGGGGAACATAACAAGGGGTAAAGTGAACCTTAATACCCCACAGGTGATTCCCAACTTTTGTATATGTAAAAAAAAAATTTTTTTACCTAAAATGCTTTGTTTCCCAAAAATGTTAC
Source organism: Hyla sarda (assembly GCF_029499605.1). Taxonomy (NCBI): domain Eukaryota; kingdom Metazoa; phylum Chordata; class Amphibia; order Anura; family Hylidae; genus Hyla; species Hyla sarda. The sequence continues at coordinate 438,239,532 of NC_079191.1, read as the reverse complement.
ATTTTTAAAAAGGGTAATAGCAGAAAATACCCCCCCAAAATTTGAAGCCCAATTTCTCCCGATTCAGAAAACACCCCATATGGGGGTGAAAAGTGCTTTGCTGGCGCACTACAGGTCTAAGAAGAGAAGGAGTCACATGGTGCCAGGACAGCAAAAAAAAACCACATGGCATACCATTTTGGAAACTAGACCCCTCAGGGAACGTAACAAGGGGTAAAGTGAACCTTAATACCCTACAGGTGATTCACTACTTTTGCATATGTAAAAAGGGTAATAGCAGAAAATCCCCCCCAAAATTTGTAACACAATTTCTCCCGAGTACGGAGATACCCCATATGTGACCCTAAACTGTTGCCTTGAAATACGACAGGGCTCCAAAGTGAGAGCGCCATGCGCATTTGAGGCCTAAATTAGGGATTGCATAGGGGTGGATATAGGGGTATTCTACGCCAGTGATTCCCAAACAGGGGGCCTCCAGCTGTTGTAAAACTCCCAGCATGCCTGGACAGTCAGTGGCTATCTGGCAATACTGGGAGTAGATGTTTTGCAACAGCTGGAGGCTCCATTTTGGAAACAGTGGCGTACTAGACGTTTTTCATTTTTATTGGGGGAGGGGAGGGGGGCTGTGTAGGGGTATGTGTATATGTAGTGTTTTTTACTTTTTATTTTATTGTGTGTTAGTGTAGTGTAGTGTTTTTAGGGTACAGTCGCACGGGCGGGGGTTCACAGTAGTTTCTCGCTGGCAGTTTGAGCTGCGGCAGAAAATTTGCCGCAGCTCAAACTTGCAGCCGGATACTTATTGTAAACCTCCGCCCATGTGAGTGTACCCTGTACATTCACATTGGGGGGGAATGCCTCCAGCTGTTGCAAAATTACAACTCCCAGCATGTACGGTCTATCCGTGCATGCTGGGAGTTGTAGTTTTGCAACCGCTGGAGGCACACTGGTTGTGAAACACAGAGTTTGGTAACAAACTCAGTGTTTTGCAACCAGTGTGCCTTCAGCTGTTGCAAAAGCTACAACCCCCAGCATGTACGGACAGTGGAAGGGCATGCTGGGACATGTAGTTATGCAACAGCTGGAGGCATACTACTTTGGCTGGGGATTGTATTTATACAACAGCTGGAGACACACTGGTTTGCTACTTAACTCAGTGTTTCACAACCAGTATGCCTCCAGCTGTTGCAAAACTACAACTCTCAGCAGTCACCGACAGCCAACGGGCATGCTGGGAGTTGTAGTTATGCAACCAGCAGATGCACCACTACAACTCCCAGCATGCACTTTAGCTGATTGTGCAAGCTGGGAGTTGTAGTTATACAACAGCTGAAGGTACACTTTTCCATAGAAAAAATGTGCCTCCAGCTGTTACAAAACTATAAGTCCCAGCATGCCTATAAGGGTATGCTGGGAGTTGTGGTGGTCTGCCTCCTGCTGTTGCATAACTACAGCTCCCAGCATGCCCTTTTTGCATGCTGGGAGCTGTTGCTAAGCAACAGCAGGAGGCTGTCACTCACCTCCAACTGCTGCTCCGGGCACAGGTCAGTCCCTCGCCGCCTCCGTCGCTCCTGGGGCCCCGATCCCAACAGGGACGCCGGGGATCGGGGTCCCAAGCTTCCGGGGTCTACTTCCCACACCCGCTCACGTCCTCCGGAAGAGGGGCGGAGCGGGTGTGTGAGTGACACCCGCAGCAGGAGCCCTGATTGGTCGGCCAGGAAACCGGCCGATGAATCAGGGCGATCGTGAGGTGGCACCAGTGCCACCTCACCCCTGCTGGCTGAATTGTCCAGCGATCTGCGGCCATCGCCGACATGGGGGGACATCGCCGACATGGGGAGCATCGGCTCCCCTCCAGCTAGCGGCGGGGGCCGGAAATGCGCAGTCCTTAAGGACTTGGAAACGGGGGCGTATGGATACACCCTGTGTCCTTAAGGGGTTAAAGGTTTTATCTTGGAATGTTGGTCCCATTGTCCCGTTATATTCCTTCTGTTCAGGCTTGAGGCACAGGTGGAGCCACCTGTAGGGTGGGTACCTTTCGTGCAAAAAAAAAAAAAAAAATGCATAATTTGCATAATTAATTATATATGCGTGACATCACAGGATACACATTTGCAGGGGAAATTTTGTCCTCTTCTGACCCCTATAACCTTTTTATTTCTCCTTATATGGGGCCTGTATGAGGCTCATTTTTTTTGTGCCCCAATCTGTAGTTTTTAACAGAATCATTTTTGTTTTCATGTGACTTTTTGATCGCTTTTTTAAAATTAAATTTGGGAGTTGCAGTTTGTTACTAACTACAACTCCCAGCATGCCCTGATACAGCCTGTGGCTCAGCAACTGCCCCAAACAAAAACTACAACTCCCAGCATGTTGGACAATATAGTAGTATATAGTATAGGTCAGTGTTTCCCCAACTAGGGGTGCCTCCAGCTGTTGCAAAACTACAACTCCCAGCATGTTGGACTATATAGTAGTATATAGTATAAGTCAGTGTATCTCAACCAGGGGTGCCTCCAGCTGTTGCAAAACTACAACTACCAGCATGCCTGGACAGCCAACGGCATAAAAGAACCTGGTAGCATGCCGCCCAAGAACCACGTAGAGCCTGGCTGCGCACAACCCGAACGACATCAAATTCATCAAGGGGTGTGCGACTTTTCATGAATTTAGTGCAGGGAGTTACAAAACAACAAGGCGACTTTTCATGACTAAAATAGTAAACAAAAGTAGACAAGTTTTGATGAATTCCCCTCATAGTTGCCAACTGTTACATGGCATCAGAAGAGCTTGTACCATAACTGGGCGTCTTCCACCATCCCCTGCGGAGACTCTGCCCGGCAACAGACACAACCACTTAACCTATAAAGCCTTATAAGGGCAAGGGAATGTGTAATGTCATGTGACCATCCATGAGGGAGGGGGCATTCGAAGCTGTTCATTACCTCATGTCTCGGTGAGGGGGATATGAAAACTGTTGTTTTACCTCAATAAATCAGTTTATGTTCTGAGTTCACATGGACAAGAGGTGAGTGGTGTCTTCTCTGAGGGGACATAAGGATCACATGGTTCTGGGGTCTTCTCTGAGGGGACATAATGATCACATGGTTCTGGGGTCTTCTCTGAGGGGACATAAGGATCACATGGTTCTGGGGTCTTCTCTGAGGGGACATAAGGATCACATGGTTCTGGGGTCTTCTCTGAGGGGAGATAAGGATCACATGGTTCTGGTGTCTTCTCTGAGGGGACATAAGGATCACATGGTTCTGGGGTCTTCTCTGAGGGGACATAAGGATCACATGGTTCTGGGGTCTTCTCTGAGGGGACATAAGGATCACATGGTTCTGGGGTCTTCTCTGAGGGTCATAAGGATCACATGGTTCTGGGGTCTTCTCTGAGGGGACATAAGGATCACATGGTTCTGGGGTCTTCTCTGAGGGGACATAAGGATCACATGGTTCTGGGGTCTTCTCTGAGGGGACATAAGGATCACATGGTTCTATGGTCTTCTCTGAGGGGACATAAGGATCACATGGTTCTGGGGTCTTCTCTGAGGGGACATAAGGATCACATGGTTCTATGGTCTTCTCTGAGGGGACATAAGGATCACATGGTTCTGGTGTCTTCTCTGAGGGGACATAAGGATCACATGGTTCTGGTGTCTTCTCTGAGGGGTCATAAGGATCACATGGTTCTGGGGTCTTCTCTGAGGGGACATAAGGATCACATGGTTCTGGTGTCTTCTCTGAGGGGACATAAGGATCACATGGTTCTGGTGTCTTCTCTGAGGGGACATAAGGATCACATGGTTCTGGGGTCTTCTCTGAGGGGACATAAGGATCACATGGTTCTGGTGTCTTCTTTGAGGGGACATAAGGGTCACATGGTTCTGGGGTCTTCTCTGAGGGGACATAAGGATCACATGGTTCTGGGGTCTTCTCTGAGGGGACATAATGATCACATGGTTCTGGGCTCTTCTCTGAGGGGACATAAGGATCACATGGTTCTGGTGTCTTCTCTGAGGGGACATAAGGATCACATGGTTCTGGGGTCTTCTCTGAGGGGACATAATGATCACATGGTTCTGGGGTCTTCTCTGAGGGGACATAAGGATCACATGGTTCTGGGGTCTTCTCTGAGGGGACATAAGGATCACATGGTTCTGGGGTCTTCTCTGAGGGGACATAATGATCACATGGTTCTGTGTCTTCTCTGAGGGGACATAAGGATCACATGGTTCTGTGTCTTCTCTGAGGGGACATAAGGATCACATGGTTCTGGGGTCTTCTCTGAGGGGACATAAGGATCACATGGTTCTGGGGTCTTCTCTGAGGGGACATAAGGATCACATGGTTCTGTGTCTTCTCTGAGGGGACATAAGGATCACATGGTTCTGGGGTCTTCTCTGAGGGGACATAAGGATCACATGGTTCTGGGGTTTTCTCTGAGGGGACATAATGATCACATGGTTCTGGTGTCTTCTCTGAGGGGACATAAGGATCACATGGTTCTGGGGTCTTCTCTGAGGGGACATAAGGATCACATGGTTCTGGTGTCTTCTCTGAGGGGACATAAGGATCACATGGTTCTGTGTCTTCTCTGAGGGGACATAATGATCACATGGTTCTGGGGTCTTCTCTGAGGGGACATAATGATCACATGGTTCTGGGGTCTTCTCTGAGGGGACATAAGGATCACATGGTTCTGGGGTCTTCTCTGAGGGGACATAAGGATCACATGGTTCTGGGGTCTTCTCTGAGGGGACATAAGGATCACATGGTTCTGGGGTCTTCTCTGAGGGGACATAAGGATCACATGGTTCTGGGGTCTTCTCTCAGGAGACATAAGGATCACATGGTTCTGGGGTCTTCTCTGAGGGGACATAAGGATCACATGGTTCTGGGGTCTTCTCTGAGGGGACATAGGGATCACATGGTTCTGGGGTCTTCTCTGAGGGGACATAATGATCACATGGTTCTGGTGTCTTCTCTGAGGGGACATAAGGATCACATGGTTCTGGGGTCTTCTCTGAGGGGACATAATGATCACATGGTTCTGTGTCTTCTCTGAGGGGACATAAGGATCACATGGTTCTGGGGTCTTCTCTGAGGGGACATAAGGATCACATGGTTCTGTGTCTTCTCTGAGGGGACATAAGGATCACATGGTTCTGGGGTCTTCTCTGAGGGGACATAAGGGTCACATGGTTCTGGGGTCTTCTCTGAGGGGACATAAGGATCACATGGTTCTGGGGTCTTCTCTGAGGGGACATAATGATCACATGGTTCTGGTGTCTTCTCTGAGGGGACATAAGGATCACATGGTTCTGGGGTCTTCTCTGAGGGGACATAAGGATCACATGGTTCTGGTGTCTTCTCTGAGGGGACATAAGGATCACATGGTTCTGTGTCTTCTCTGAGGGGACATAATGATCACATGGTTCTGGGGTCTTCTCTGAGGGGACATAAGGATCACATGGTTCTGGGGTCTTCTCTGAGGGGACATAAGGATCACATGGTTCTGGGGTCTTCTCTGAGGGGACATAATGATCACATGGTTCTGTGTCTTCTCTGAGGGGACATAAGGATCACATGGTTCTGGGGTCTTCTCTGATGGGACATAAGGATCACATGGTTCTGGGGTCTTCTCTGAGGGGACATAAGGATCACATGGTTCTGGGGTCTTCTCTGAGGAGACATAAGGATCACATGGTTCTGGGGTCTTCTCTGAGAGGACATAAGGATCACATGGTTCTGGGGTCTTCTCTGAGGGGACATAAGGATCACATGGTTCTGTGTCTTCTCTGAGGGGACATAAGGATCACATGGTTCTGGGGTCTTCTCTGAGGGGACATAGGGATCACATGGTTTTGGGGTCTTCTCTGAGGGGACATAATGATCACATGGTTCTGGGGTCTTCTCTGAGGGGACAAAAGGATCACATGGTTCTGGGGTCTTCTCTGTGGGGACATAAGGATCACATGGTTCTGGGGTCTTCTCTGAGGGGACATAAGGATCACATGGTTCTGGTGTCTTCTCTGAGGGGATATAAGGATCACATGGTTCTGGGGTCTTCTCTGAGGGGACATAAGGATCACATGGTTCTGGGGTCTTCTCTGAGGGGACATAAGGATCACATGGTTCTGGGGTCTTCTCTGAGGGGACATAAGGATCACATGGTTCTGCGGTCTTCTCTGAGGGGACATAAGGATCACATGGTTCTGTGTCTTCTCTGAGGGGACATAAGGATCACATGGTTCTGGGGTCTTCTCTGAGGGGACATAATGATCACATGGTTCTGGGGTCTTCGCTGAGGGGACATAAGGATCACATGGTCCCAGGGTTTTCTCTGAGGAGACATAAGGATCACATGGTTCTGGGGGTCTTCGCTGAGGGGACATAAGGATCACATGGTTCTGGGGTCTTCTCTGAGGGGACATAAGGATCACATGGTCCCAGGGTCTTCTCTGAGCGGACAAAAGGATTCCATGATCTCAGGACAACATGGATCGACCCAGTTGGGGTATAAGGGCTCCGTTACAGCCACCCTGTAGGTAGTAGCAGCCCCATACAACTAGTAGATAGTTGCCTCCTGTAGGTAAGTCCCCTGTACATAGTATCCCCATGTGTAGTAGCAGCGGCCCTGTAGATAATAGCAGCTCCCCTGTAGGCAATGGCAACTCCACTGTAGGTAATAGAAGACTTCCCTGTAAGCATCAGAAAATCCCCTCACCACCATCAAAACAAAAAAAACATACCTTCCGGCTCATGTGCAGTCTAAAGCATGGCCTTGTTTCTTCTTCTCCACTCTGTGCTCCAGGGTATGATGACGTCACTCATCTGTGGAGGAGCACAGAGGAAGGGATGTTCGGCCTCTTGTGGCTGCCTGCATGATGCGGGTGGCCACAAAATGATTGACAGGGCAAGTAGCTAATGGCTTTTTGCTCTGTCAAATTTTAATGCAGAGCACTGCATTTATAGGGGTACTCCACATGCTGGGAGTTGAAGTTTTGCAACAGCTGGAGGACTGCAGTTTGAAGGGAAGCCTTGATTTACCCTTCAGGGACTGTACATCCTCTGGAGGAGGCCGACAGACATTTAGTGTCCGGGCATGCTGGAAGTTGAAGTGTTGCAATATCTGGAGGGCCACAGTTTGACGCTACTGGTTTAGGGCATTATGTCCATTTATGTCTGAATGAGGCAAGTGATTATAGGTGGGGTTAATTATAATTATAAAATTATACTTTATTACAAATAATCTGTTCTGTGACTTGAATATGAGGCATTTCACAAACCATTTGCATCACTTTTTAGGAGACAGAAATTAAAGGACTGAATTAAGAGTCAACAATCCCCAAGAAAAACATTAGTGGAGACCAATTGGCTCCCGAAATTTGTTAATTCCACTGTAAAAACTTGTGACACTGTATATTAAGTTTCATACTAAGTTAAGAACTTTTAGGTGTCCCTATCATTAAAAAAAAAAATTGACATCTCCCAGAAACAGATCAAAGGTCTTGCTCTGTCGGGGACTGTAAGTTCAGACTACGACCGATCTCTAAAACGAGCCATAGAAGCGGACGGCTGTGACCTCCTTCTCAATTCACAAGATGAGCTCTGCTAGGCTATGTTCACACTACGGAATGTCAGCACAGAAGATCTCTATGCGGACATAGCGGTGAATGCGGCCACCGGCATAGGACCGCACAGGAGGGTGCTGTCTTATAGATGGCTATGCATTCCGTGCAGAGTCCAAGTAAAGAAAGAACAGGCCCCTTCTTTCTGCGGAGATGGAACTCTGAATTTCCGCCGTGTGCGCAGTAGAGTAGAATTCCGTTGTTTTCAATGCCGAATTCTGCACAGAAATTCTGAGGTATGAACATGGCCTTATAAGTCTATGGAGTTGCACAAGACAGAAAAGGTAGTGAGCCTGGAAGTGTATGTCATACTTCTACTAGCTCGTTTAAAGGGGTACTCCGCCCCTAGACATCTTATCCTCTATCCAAAGGATAGGGGATAAGATGTCAGATCGCCGGGGTCCCGCTGCTGGGGACCCCGGGGATTGCTGCTGCAGCACCCCGCCATCATTACTGCGCAGAGCGAGATCGCTCTGCGCAGTAATGACGGGCAATACAGGGGCCTGAGCATCGTTACGTCAGGCCTCCGCCCCTCGTGACGTCACGGCCCGCCCCCGTCAATACAAGTCTATGGGAGGAGGCATGGCAGTCGTCACGCCCCCTGCCATAGACTTGCATTAAGGGGACGGGCTGTGATGCCATGAGGGGCGGAGCCATGATGTCACGCTGCTCCGGCCCCTGTATTGCCCGTCATTACGCACAGAGCGATGTCGCTCTGCACAGTAATGATGGCGGGGTGCCGCAGCGGCGATCCCCGGGGTCCCCAGCAGCAGGACCGCGGCAATCTAACATCTTATCCCTTATCCTTTGGATAGGGGATAAGCTGCCAGGGGCGGAGTACCCCTTTAAGGGACTGGTAAAGGGGGAGGTGCTGACTACGAATACTCTGACCGAGGTAAATTTCTTACTGACTTTCCTCCAATGCGGCGGGAATCAGTCTTCCGTCCTCTGACCCTGGTCTTCTTCCAGCTCTTGGTGCCTGTTACATCACATGGCCACTGGGCCTATCACTAGCCGGTGGCCGACTATTGGCTGACTATGAGCAGTAGTGTGACGCTTTGGGCACTAAAAGCACCAGGGTCGGAGAATGTAAGACCAATTCCAGCGGCATCGGGGGTGCGGTAAAAAGTCAGAGCTTTTTATTTTTATTCCAGCAGCCCAGGCATACAGAAGAACAGCCAGAAATAATGAATGGGCATCTTAAAGAGGTACTCCGGTGGAAAATAAATTTTTTCAAATCAACTTGTGCCAGAAAGTTAAACATTTGTAAATTACTTCTATTAAAAAATCTTAATCCTTCCAGTACTTATCAGCTTCTGTATGCTCTACAGGAAGTTGTGTAGTTCTTTTTACTCCGACCACAGTGCTCTCTGCTGACACCTCTGTCCATGTCAGGAACTGTCCAGAGTAGAAGCAAATTCCCATAGGAAACCTCTCCTGCTCTGGACAGTTCCAGACATGGACAGAGGAGGCAGTAGAGAGCACTGTGGTCAGACTGGAAAGAACTACACAACATCCTGTGGAGCATACAGCAGCTGATAAGTACTGGAAGGATTAAGATATTTATATAGAAGTCATTTATAAATCTGTTTAGCTTTCCGGCACCAGTTGATTTGAAAAAATAAATAAATAATAATATTAATAATAATTGTTTTCCATCAAACATTTCCTTAATTAATTTCTCTAGGGACTTGTATCTTTTTGCTCCATGGAAAATGAAGCAGAAATTATGTGGAATCAGCGTTTATTTCCATGGCAATTTGCGTAAAATAAAGGAAAGGGGAAACCACAGTTGCCAAAGCCGACAAATATAGCGATACCTTCGTAATGTAAATGTGACGCACTATGGTAACCCATCTTTTATTCTGTATAGTAACAGATCATTGGTGACCTTGGGGGGGGGGGGGGGGGGGGGGGGGTCACACCCACATCACTCCTGTCCCCTCCTGTAGCCCCGGCTGACTAAAAAGCTCGAGTCACCTCTCAGCAGTGTTGTGGAGCCAAGGCCGATGCGAGATCTTGCACATGCGCTTTCTCTTGGTGGGATGGTCAGGGCAACTGCCCCCAGTGCACGAAGGATCTGTAAGCATAAAGAATTAAAGGGGTTATCCAGGAAAACACTTTTTATATATATATCAACTGGCTCCAGAAAGTTGAACAGATTTGTAAATTACTTCTATTAAAAAATCTTAATCCTTTCAGTACTTATTAGCTCCTGAAGTTAAGGTTGTTCTTTTCTGTGCTCTCTGATGACACCTGTCTCGGGAACTGGCCAGTTTAGAAGAGGTTTGCTATGGGGATTTGCTTCTAAACTGGGCGGTTCCCGAGACACGTCTCATCAGAGAGCACTTAGACAGAAAAGAACAACCTTAACTTCAGAAGCTCATAAGTACTGAAAGGATTAAGATTTTTTAATAGAACTAATTTACAAATCTGTTTAACTTTTTGGAGCCAATTGATATATATATATATATATATATATATATATATATATATAAAAAGTTTTTTCCTGGATAATCCCTTTAATGGGGTACTCTGGTGGAAAACCTTTTTTTTTATTTTATTTTTTTTAAATGAACTGGTGCCAGAAATACTTGTGAAAGCACAATTCTTCCATCTGTGGCTCTTCAGCTGTTGCAAAACTACAACTTCCAGCATACTGGGAGTTGTAGTTTTGCAACAGCTGTAGACACACTGTGTTTGGAAAACATTGGGTTAAAGGGGTACTATGGTGGAAAGCATTTTTTTTTTAAATCAACTGGTGCCAGAAAGCTATACAGATTTGTAAATTACTTCTATTAAAAAATCTTTATCCTTCCAGTACTTTTTAGCAGCGGTATGCTACAGAGGAAATTCTTTACTTTTTGAATTTCTTTTTTGTGTTGTACACAGTGCTCTCTGCTGACACCTCTGTCCGTGTCGGGAACTGTCCAGAGTAGCATAGGTTTGCTATGGGGATTTTCTCCTGCTCGGGACAGTTCCTGATACGGGCATCAGGTGTCAGCAGAGAGCACTATGGACAACACAATAAAGAAATTCAAAAAGTAAAAGAATTTCCTCTGTAGCATACAGCTGCTAAAAAGTACTGAAAGGATTACGATTTTTTCATAGAAATAATTGACAAATCTGTTTAACTTTCTGGCACCAGTTCATTTAAAAAAATACGTTTTCCACCGGAGTACCCCTTTAACCATGGGTTACCATTGGATGGGTATCGCTATATTGTTTAGCAGTGGCAGGGCCAACGTGGTGTCGGTTTCCCTTTAAACAATGAGACTCTGCTTGTGGATTACCGTCAAACATGTTAATTCTTTCAAAGGATCAATTCCTGTGAAAGAAAAAAAATGTAGGGACTTTTCAGATGTTCCCTAAGACATGTTATCTGTCTAAGTGTCTAACAAGATTGGGTTTTGTACTAGAGAATTTTCCACATTCTGAACATAAAAAAAAACTTTTTTCCCCACTTGCCTACTTAGATGTACCATAAGAGTGGATTTAGAACTACTTCAAACATTAAAAGGACATAAAAATGGAGTGAGTTCTTAGATGATAATTAAGACTTCGTTTCATGCTAAAACATTTTCCGCATTCTCAACATCAAAATGGCATCTCTTCTGTGTGAGTTTTTAGATGATAAAAAATACTTTTTTTGTGGAAAAAACATTTCCCACACTTTGAACATGAAAATGGCTTTTCTCCTGTGTGAGTCTTCAGATGATTAAGAAGACACGCTTTCTGTCTAAAACATTTTCCACATTCTGAACATGAAAATGGCTTTTCTCCTGTGTGAGTTTTTTGATGTTTAAAAAGATATGATTGCTGTGTAAAACATTTCCCACACTCTGAACATGAAAATGGCTTCTCTCCTGTGTGAGTTCTTAGATGATCATTAAGATTTGATTTCCTGCTATAACATTTACCACATTCTGAACATGAAAATAACATCCCTGTGTGAGTTTTTAGATGATTTAAAAGACTGTCTTTGTGGCTAAAACATTTCTTACATTCTGAACATGAAAATGGCTTCTCCCCTGTGTGAGTTCTTAGATGAACCCTAAGAACTGTTTTACTGCTAAAACTTTTTCCACATTCTGAACATGAAAATGGCTTCTCTCCTGTGTGAGTTTTTAGATGCTTATAAAGACATGAATTCTGTGTAAAACATTTCCCACACTCTGAACATGAAAATGGCTTCTCCTTTGTGTGAATTACCTGATGTACAACAAGACTTTTTTTCATGGTAAAACATTTCCCGCATTCAGGACAAGGAAATGAGTTCTCTCCTGTGTGATTTTTTTGATGATGAGCAAGATATTTTGCCTCGGTAAAAGATTTTCCACATTCTGAACATGAAAATGGCTTCTCTCCTGTGTGAGTTTTTAGATGACGAGAAAGACTGTCTTTGAGACTAAAACATTTCCCACATTCTGAACATGAAAATGGCTTCTCCCCTGTGTGAGTTCTTAGATGAACCCTAAGAACTGATTTCAAGCTAAAACTTTTTCCACATTCTGAACATGAAAATGGCTTCTCTCCTGTGTGAGTTCTTAGATGAGAGTTAAGATTTGATTTCTTGCTAAAACATTTCCCGCATTCTGGACATGAAAATGGCTTGTCTTGATGGTTAGGTGCAATATCATGCAAAGAAGGTTTACATCCAGTTCTTTGTTGGCCGTTCAGTGATTGATTAGGGGAAGGATTCTGGTGGCCAGCGGTATCGGTGGGTTGATTGCTGCTGTGAAGGAATATGAATACATAAGTTGTTGAATTAGCTTTTGTAGCATAGTTATGTTCTTCTACATAATAGGGAGATAAATGGGAACGTCCATGGGGGCCTTTCACGTAGTCTTCACCTGGAAAACAAAATAAAATGTTCTTATTTTCCCAAACAAAATAACTGACAATTTTATTAACACCTTCAGGACCCATGACGTACATGTACGTCTTGAGTCCGCTCCCGTGTCATAGCAGATCGGGACCCGTGGCTAATAGCGCGCAGCACCGATCGCGGTGCCGCACGCTATTAACCCTTTAGACGCGGTGTTCAAAGTTGATCGCTGCGTCTAAAGTGAAACTAAAACGTTGCCGGTTAGTTCAGGGAGCTGTTCGGGATCGCCGCGGCGAAAACGTGGCATCCCGAACAGCTTACAAGACAGCCGGAGGGTCCCTACCTGCCTCCTCGCTGTCCGATCGCCAAATGACTGCTCAGTGCCTGAGATCCAGGCATGAGCAGTCAAGCGGCAGAATCATTGATCAGTGGTTTCCTATGAGAAACCAGTGATCAATGTAAAAGATCAGTGTGTGCAGTGTTATAGTCCCCTATAGGATAACAATGATCAATGTAAAAGATCAGTGTGTGAAGTGTTATAGCCCCCTATGGGATAATAATGATCAGTATAAGAGATCAGTGTGATCAGTATTATAGTCCCCTATGGGAGCTATAACACTGCAAAAAAAAAAAAAAAAAGTGAAAAAAAGTAAATAAAGATCATTTAACCCCTCCCCTAATAAAAGTTTGAATCACCCCCCTTTTCCCACAAAAAAAAAAAAAAAACTGCGTAAATAAAAAGAAACATATATGGTATCGCTGCATGCGGAAATGTCCGAATTATAACAATATATAATTAGTTAAACCGCATGGTTAATGGCATACGCGCAAAAAAATTCCAAAGTCCAAAATTGTGTATTTTTGGTCACTTTTTATATCATGTAAAAATAAATAAAAAGCGATCAAAAAAATGAGCCCTCATACCGCCCCATACGCGCAAAAATAAAAAAGTTATAGGGGTCAGAAGATGACAATTTTAAACGTATACATTTTCCTGCATGTAGTTATGATTTTTTCCAGAAGTGCGACAAAATCACCTATATAAGTAGGGAATCATTTTAACCATATGGACCTACAGAATAATGATAAGGTGTCATTTTTACCGAAAAATGCACTGCGTAGAAACCGAAGCCCCCAAAATTCAATTTTGTCTCACAATAATTTTTTTTCCCATTTCGCAGTAGATTTTTGGGTAAACTGACTGACGACATTACAAAGTAGAATTGGTGGTGCAAAAAATAAGCCATTATAGGGATTTTTAGGTGCAAAATTTAAACAGTTATGATTTTTTTTAAAAGATAAGGAGGAAAAAACAAAAAATGCAAAAACGGAAAAACCCGGGTCCTTAAAGGGGTACTCCGCCCCTGGCATCTTATCCCCTATCCAAAGGATAGGGGATAAGATGTCCGATCGCCGCGGTCCCGCTGCTGGGGAGCCTGGGGATCGCCGCTGCGGCCCCACCGCTCTCATTACAGCACAGAGCGAGTTCGCTCTGTGCGTAATGACGGACGATACAGGGGTCGGAGCAGCGTGACGTCATGGCTCCGCCCCTCATGACATCACGGCCCGTCCCCTTAATGCAAGTCTATGGCAGGGGGCGTGGCGACCGTCACGCCCCCTCCCATAGACTTGTATTGACGGGGGCGGGCCGTGATGTCACGAGGGGTGGAGCCCTGACCTAACGATGCTCCGTCCCCTGTATTGCCCGTCATTACGTGCAGAGCGATCTCGCTCTGCGCAGTAATGATAGCGGGGTGCCGCAGCGGCATCCCCGGGGTCCCCAGCAGCGGGACCCCGGCGATCGGACAACTTATCCCCTATCCTTTGGATAGGGGATAAGATGTCTAGGGGCGGAGTACCCCTTTAAGGGGTTAAAAGTGTTTTCCAGTTGTCCAAATTGTGGCCCTCCGGATGTTGTAAAACTTCAACTCCCAGCATGCCCGGACAGCCGAAGGCTGTCCGGGCATGCTGGGAGTTGAAGTTTTGCAACATTTGGAGAGCCACAGTTTGAGACCACTGAGTTAGAACCACAGTCCATTTTTATCTGATAGAGGGGTGCTCACACCAGGCACCCCTGCCGACTAGCTGTTCGGCAAAGCCATGTAAGCCGGATCTATACTGTGAATTGAGCCAGAAACAGACGGCTCCATTAATTGTGTAGTGGCCGGACCAGGTTGCTGCAACTCCTCTCTCATTCACTTTATGATCACTATATGTTAAATGGAGCCATAAGTTTCCGCTTCTGTTCTTACTGTAAATCCGGCGGCCGTGGCTCTGCCAAAAAGCTGACTGGCGGGGGGGGTACCAGGTCCCGTCATGTCATCACAGATCAGTATCTAACATAGTAACGTAGTTTGTAAGGTTGAAAAAAAGACAAGCGTCCATCGAGTTCAACCTAAGACTAAACTGTGTTGATCCAGAGCAAGGGTAAAAAAAAAAAAACAAGAGGCTGATGCCAACAATCTTTCCACATAAAGGGGTCCTCTCCATTATATCTCAGAGCTCAGTAGTCCTCTCTATAGACCAGTATGCCCCATTTATAGACTTACAGGAAGGGAAACAAAACGTAACAATTACAGCCTCCGAATCCGCAGATTTAACCCTTTTTAGTAATTGCTTTGATGTAGGAGGTTTGGAGGAGACAGAGGCCTCCACTCGTAGGATCTGTATGCATCTGTTTGGGGCACTTATTTTTATTTTTTTTATTTAAATTGCGGGACCATATGTAGTTTTTATTGGAACCATTTTGAAGTCTGTATGACTTATTGATTACTTTTTATGCTTGTTTCGATGGGTGAGAAACTTTTTTCTGTCCCTAGTAAAACCACTTAGGTGCCGTCTTCAGCGTTGATCGCTGCATATGAGGGGTTAAAGGTGACTGTTTAAGGGTTAACAGGGTTAACTTGTAAAGTGGCCAGATCTAGACAAGTAAATTATTGACCATACTTAGTGAGATTTACAGTTTAAAGGGGTACTCCCGTGGAAAACTTTTTTTTTTTTTTTTAAATCAACTGGTGCCAGAAAGTTAAACAGATTTGTAAATCACGTCTATTAAAAAATCTTAATCCTTCCAGTACTTTTTAGGGGCTGTATACTAAAGAGAAATTCAAAAAAGAAATGCATTTCCTCTGATGTTATGATCACAGTGCTCTCTACTGACCTCTGCTGTCCATTTAAGGAACTGTCCAGGGCAGGAGAAAATCCCCATAGAAAACATATGCTGCTCTGGACAGTTCCTAAAATGGACAGCAGAGGTCAGCAGAGAGCACTGTGATCATGACATTAGAGGAAATGCATTTCTTTTTTTGGATTTCTCTTTAGTATACAGCCCCTAAAAAGTACTGGAAGGATTAAGATTTTTTAATAGAAGTGATTTACAAATCTATTGAACTTTCTGGCACCAGTTGATAAAAAAAAAAAAAGGTTTTCCAGGGGAGTACCCCTTTAACCCTAATGGATTTTGTCTTTGTGTATGTCCTGTGATAATTTAAAAACCTCTTGATAGATTTGTCTCAAATTTAACTTAACAAGATAATTGGGGGGTACACAACTCTATTAACCCCTTAATGAAGGAAGCTATTTTTAATATTATTTTTAATTTTTTTTTGCCCTTTAGTTTTTCCCCTCATGTTCTGATTCTGCCATTACACTTTCAATTATCCCCATAGACCTGTATGAAGGTTTTTTTGCACCACCAGTAGTATTTCGTAATGACATCACTTATTTTACCACAAAATCTACAGCAAAATAAAAAAAAATTGTGGGGCAAAATAAAAAAAAACACGACATTTTGCAACTTTTGGGGACTTGAGCGGCCCCACCGCTCTCATTACAGCACAGAGCGAGTTCGCTCTGTGCGTAATGACGGACGATACAGGGGTCGGAGCAGCGTGACGTCATGGCTCCGCCCCTCATGACATCACGGCTCGTCCCCTTAATGCAAGTCTATGGCAGGGGGCGTGGCGACCGCCACGCCCCCTCCCATAGACTTGTATTGACGGGGGCGGGCCGTGACATCACGAGGGGTGGAGCCCTGACCTAACGATGCTCCGTCCCCTGTATTGCCCGTCATTACGTGCAGAGCGATCTCGCTCTGCGCAGTAATGATAGCGGGGTGCCGCAGCGGCATCCCCGGGGTCCCCAGCAGCGGGACCCCGGCGATCGGACAACTTATCCCCTATCCTTTGGATAGGGGATAAGATGTCTAGGGGCAGAGTACCCCTTTAAGGGGTTAAAGGTGTTTTCCAGTTGTCCAAATTGTGGCCCTCCGGATGTTGTAAAACTTCAACTCCCAGCATGCCCGGACAGCCTTCGGCTGTCCGGGCATGCTGGGAGTTGAAGTTTTGCAACATTTGGAGAGCCACAGTTTGAGACCACTGAGTTAGAACCACAGTCCATTTTTATCTGATAGAGGGGTGCTCACACCAGGCACCCCTGCCGACTAGCTGTTCGGCAAAGCCGTGTAAGCCGGATCTATACTGTGAATTGAGCCAGAAACAGACGGCTCCATTAATTGTGTAGTGGCCGGACCAGGTTGCTGCAACTCCTCTCTCATTCACTTTATGATCACTATATGTTAAATGGAGCCATAAGTTTCCGCTTCTGTTCTTACTGTAAATCCGGCGGCCGTGGCTCTGCCAAAAAGCTGACTGGCGGGGGGGGTACCAGGTCCCGTCATGTCACAGATCAGTCTCTAACATAGTAACGTAGTTTGTAAGGTTGAAAAAAAGACAAGCGTCCATCGAGTTCAACCTAAGACTAAACTGTGTTGATCCAGAGCAAGGAAAAAAAACAAACAAGAGACTGATGCCAACAATCTTTCCACATAAAGGGGTCCTCTCCATTATATCTCAGAGCTCAGTAGTCCTCTCTATAGACCAGTATGCCCCATTTATAGACTTACAGGAAGGGAAACAAAACGTAACAATTACAGCCTCCGAATCCGCAGATTTAACCCTTTTTAGTAATTGCTTTGATGTAGGAGGTTTGGAGGAGACAGAGGCCTCCACTCGTAGGATCTGTATGCATCTGTTTGGGGCACTTATTTTTATTTGTTTTATTTAAATTGCGGGACCATATGTAGTTTTTATTGGAACCATTTTGAAGTCTGTATGACTTTTTGATTACTTTTTATGCTTGTTTCGATGGGTGAGAAACTTTTTTCTGTCCCTAGTAAAACCACTTAGGTGCCGTCTTCAGCGTTGATCGCTGCATATGAGGGGTTAAAGGTGACTGTTTAAGGGTTAACAGGGTTAACTTGTAAAGTGGCCAGATCTAGACAAGTAAATTATTGACCATACTTAGTGAGATTTACAGTTTAAAGGGGTACTCCCGTGGAAAACTTTTTTTTTTTTTTTAAATCAACTGGTGCCAGAAAGTTAAACAGATTTGTAAATCACGTCTATTAAAAAATCTTAATCCTTCCAGTACTTTTTAGAGGCTGTATACTAAAGAGAAATTCAAAAAAGAAATGCATTTCCTCTGATGTTATGATCACAGTGCTCTCTACTGACCTCTGCTGTCCATTTAAGGAACTGTCTAGGGCAGGAGAAAATCCCCATAGAAAACATATGCTGCTCTGGACAGTTCCTAAAATGGACAGCAGAGGTCAGCAGAGAGCACTGTGATCATGACATTAGAGGAAATGCATTTCTTTTTTTTTTTATTTCTCTTTAGTATACCGCCCCTAAAAAGTACTGGAAGGATTAAGATTTTTTAATAGAAGTGATTTACAAATCTATTTAACTTTCTGGCACCAGTTGATTAAAAAATAAAAAAAATAAAAAAAAGGTTTTCCAGGGGAGTACCCCTTTAACCCTAATGGATTTTGTCTTTGTGTATGTCCTGTGATAATTTAAAAACCTCTTGATAGATTTGTCTCAAATTTAACTTAACAAGATAATTGGGGGGTACACAACCCTATTAACCCCTTAATGAAGGAAGCTATTTTTAATATTTTTTTACATTTTTTTTTTGCCCTTTAGTTTTTTCCCCGCATGTTCTGATTCTGCCATTACACTTTCAATTATCCCCATAGACCTGTATGAAGGTTTTTTTTGCACCACCAGTAGTATTTCGTAATGACATCACTTATTTTACCACAAAATCTACAGCAAAATAAAAAAAATTGTGGGGCAAAATAAAAAATAAAAAAATACACGACATTTTGCAACTTTTGGGGACTTGAGTTTTTATGCAGTGCTTTATTCTGTAGGTACTTTATGTCATTTCTATAGGTTTTACTTTATTTTACTACTTCTATAAAATCTTAATTTTTATATGAAAATCAGTATGCTTAAAATTCTCCTCTTCTGACCCCTCAATTGCGCATCGGAATTCCGCGGTGTGAACTCCAAACATCAGTGTGAATGAGTCTTCCGCGGACCTCTGCAGAATGCCCAAGTATTTTAGTGGCAGCCGCCAGATGGCATCTCCTCTCGCGGTACTCTGCGAGCGGAGATTCCGCTCCAAATCTGTAGTCTGAACATACCCTAATTTATTGTTTTTTCTGTATATGAGGGTCATTTTTTGTACTGTGATCTGTAGATTTTATTGGTACCATGTGTGGCTGTGTTGGATCGATCCATTATTGTAGTACTGACTGCATTGGTTCGGTCCACAGTTAGCTAAAAACAGAAATTTGCTTCGAATCTAGGAGCCCCACTTTTTTGAAGGGAAGGTGACAACAGTCACAGGAGGGGTGGCATGAAGTAGGTTGACATGAAGTGTAACATTAAAGGGGGTACTCCACCCCTAGAAATCTTATCCTCTATCCAAAGGATAGGGGATAAGATGTCTGATCGCGGGGGGTCCTGTCGCTGGGAACCCTCGCGATCTGGGCTGCGGCACCCGGATGAGAACTCAATGAATGGAGGATCTCAATGGGTATGTAGTTAAGTTCCATGATCATCGAGCTGGACGTGACTTAGTTGTTGGTCTCCTTTCCTGAATTATATTTGCAGTTTTTGTTTCTGTCTTTCACTTTACTCTTCTTGTTTCTATTTACCGGCAGACTCTTGCCTTCCTTATATACCCTGAAGGGTGAGTGCCGACACCTTATTTGGTTTATTACTGCTTGTTATGTAGGTACTTCACCCTGTTATCCCGATTCTCTGTATGATGTATTATGGAGACCGGCATTGCCCTGCACCTTATTCTCTACATGCATGTTGAAAATGTTTTCCAAACACCTGCCAAGTGGTCTCCCAGTCTAAGGTTACCTCTATTTGGTAAGTACAGCGCTATGGAATGAACGGCCCTATAAAATACAGTGGTCCCTCAACATACGATGGTAATCCGTTCCAAACGGACCATCGTTTGTTGAAACCATCGCATGTTGAGGGATCCGTGCAATGTAAAGTATAGGACAGTGGTCTACGACCTGCGGACCTCCAGATGTTGCAAAACTACAACACCCAGCATGCCCGGACAGCCGTTGGCTGTCCGGGCATGCTGGGAGTTGTAGTTTTGCAACATCTGGAGGTCCGCAGGTTGAAGACCACTGGTATTGGAGGTTGTACTCACCTGTCCCTGCCGCTCCGGACCGTCACTGCTCGTCACCGCTGCCCGGGATGTCGCCGTACATCGCTGTCGCGCATCCCCGAGGTGTCCACGATGCTCTGGTAAGGCCTCTGCTTCCCCGGCATCCTCGCTCTCCGTCGCCGCCATCACGTCGCTACGCACGCCGCTCCTATTGGATGACGGGACGGCGTGTGCAGCGACGTGATGATGACGATGGAGAGCGCCGACGGTGCAGGGGATCCCGAAGAGGATGCGCCGGAGCCCCGAGGACAGGTAAGTGATCGTCAGCGGACCACACGGGGCACCGTAAACAGCTATCCGGTGGCAGCTGAAGCAGTCTGCGCTGCAGGATAGCCGTTTATGCGATGGCCCCGACATACAAAAGCATCGTATGTTGATGCCGCTTTGCACATGCGATGGCCTCTGAGAGTGATCGTATGCTGAAATGATCGTATGTCGGGGCCATCGTAGGTCGGGGGGTCACTGTAATTATAAATCTGTAGAGTGTATGTTTTTATACCCACACTGTATCACCTCGTATCAGTGCCATAGAATATAATAAAATGCTGCACAACTAAAATAATTATTAGTAAATAACATAATAATAATAGTAATAACTATCATGAGGAAGATATTTACATCATATCAGTTATCCCATATAATCCCATTATAAAGATGTATAAAAGGCTTTTACCATTCACTGACACTGATTCCGGTTTTTCTCGTTCATTCCTAATTCCAACATCTCTTTCCTGCGAGGAGAACAATAAAAAAAACATGGTAAAAAAAAAGATTCTAGTTTATTTTTATACATGAAAAAGATCAAAAATCCAAGAAGGTGTGAAATTAATTATCCTAAAAAGAGAAGAATCTCCCCAATCTGTGATCAGACGGGAACAACATTCAGCCGAGAACTTTACACATCAGCAGAAATGTTTCTGTTCTTTATGATTTACATCTACACAGCAGAACTTTACATTTATCTACACTGAGCAACGACTGAGATACAGACGTCTAAACAAGAGAAGATAAATACAAGATTATATACCAGAAACTATTAGTATCCAGGAGCGTCCACAGGCCCCAATAAGAAGAGGATATAGAGTGTATACTGTATACTCCACTGCTGGAGAAGAGGATATAGAGCGTATACTGTATACTCCACTGCTGGAGAAGAGGATATAGAGCGTATACTGTATACTCCACTGCTAGAGAAGAGGATATAGAGCGTATACTGTATACTCCACTGCTGGAGAAGAGGATATACACTGTATACTGTATACTCCACTGCTGGAGAAGAGGATATAGAGTGTATACTGTATACTCCACTGCTGGAGAAGAGGATATAGAGCGTATACTGTATACTCCACTGCTGGAGAAGAGGATATAGAGCGTATACTGTATACTCCACTGCTGGAGAAGAGGATATAGAGCGTATACTGTATACTCCACTGCTGGAGAAGAGGATATAGAGCGTATAGTGTATACTCCACTGCTGGAGAAGAGGATATAGAGTGTATACTGTATACTCCACTGCTGGAGAAGAGGATATAGAGTGTATACTGTATACTCCACTGCTGGAGAAGAGGATATAGAGCGTATACTGTATACTCCACTGCTGGAGAAGAGGATATAGAGTGTATACTGTATACTCCACTGCTGGAGAAGAGGATATAGAGCGTATACTGTATACCCCACTGCTGGAGAAGAGGATATAGAGCGTATACTGTATACCCCACTGCTGGAGAAGAGGATATAGAGCGTATACTGTATACTCCACTGCTGGAGAAGAGGATATAGAGCGTATACTGTATACTCCACTGCTGGAGAAGAGGATATAGAGTGTATACTGTATACCCCACTGCTGGAGAAGAGGATATAGAGTGTATACTGTATACTCCACTGCTGGAGAAGAGGATATAGAGTGTATACTGTATACTCCACTGCTGGAGAAGAGAATATAGAGCGTATACTGTATACTCCACTGCTGGAGAAGAGGATATAGAGCGTATACTGTATACTCCACTGCTGGAGAAGAGGATATAGAGCGTATACTGTATACCCCACTGCTGGATAAGAGGATATAGAGCGTATACTGTATACCCCACTGCTGGAGAAGAGGATATAGAGCGTATACTGTATACCCCACTGCTGGAGAAGAGGATATAGAGCGTATACTGTATACTCCACTGCTGGAGAAGAGGATATAGAGCGTATACTGTATACTCCACTGCTGGAGAAGAGGATATAGAGCGTATACTGTATACTCCACTGCTGGAGAAGAGGATATAGAGCGT
Organism: Hyla sarda; assembly: GCF_029499605.1. Classification (NCBI taxonomy): domain Eukaryota; kingdom Metazoa; phylum Chordata; class Amphibia; order Anura; family Hylidae; genus Hyla; species Hyla sarda. Next base: position 438,217,253 of record NC_079191.1, on the reverse strand, counting down.
ATACTGTATACTCCACTGCTGGAGAAGAGGATATAGAGCGTATACTGTATACTCCACTGCTGGAGAAGAGGATATAGAGCGTATACTGTATACTCCACTGCTGGAGAAGAGGATATAGAGCGTATACTGTATACTCCACTGCTGGAGAAGAGGATATAGAGCGTATACTGTATACTCCACTGCTGGAGAAGAGGATATAGAGCGTATACTGTATACTCCACTGCTGGAGAAGAGGATATAGAGCGTATACTGTATACTCCACTGCTGGAGAAGAGGATATAGAGCGTATACTGTATACTCCACTGCTGGAGAAGAGGATATAGAGCGTATACTGTATACTCCACTGCTGGAGAAGAGGATATAGAGTGTATACTGTATACTCCACTGCTGGAGAAGAGGATATAGAGCGTATACTGTATACTCCACTGCTGGAGAAGAGGATATAGAGTGTATACTGTATACTCCACTGCTGGAGAAGAGGATATAGAGCGTATACTGTGTACTCCACTGCTGGAGAAGAGGATATAGAGTGTATACAGTATACTCCACTGCTGGAGAAGAGGATATAGAGTGCCTACTGTATACACCACTGCTGGAGAAGAGGATATAGAGTGCCTACTGTATACACCACTGCTGGAGAAGAGGATATAGAGCGTATACTGTATACTCCACTGCTGGAGAAGAGGATATAGAGCGTATACTGTATACTCCACTGCTGGAGAAGAGGATATAGAGCGTATACCGTATACTCCACTGCTGGAGAAGAGGATATAGAGCGTATACTGTATACTCCACTGCTGGAGAAGATTAGGAGAAAGCTCCATGACATCAATCTATAGAGGATTTACAGAAATCTCCGCTTCATCTACCTGATGATCCACAGGGACATTCTGCTCTTCCTCTTTACAATCCTGGGAATATAGAGGACGGGGACATCTCTCTGGGGGATTTCTCTGACTGGATCCATCTATAGGAAATAAAGACAGTGACTGAATCCAATGTCTATATGTGATGATCACATGATCTCTTCTCTCCAATCAGGGAAGGTCTCCTCTTACCCAGTGGTGATGTGAGGGGCTGCTGATCCTCCATCATGACTATGTCTGCGTACAGATCCTTGTGTCCTTCTAAATACTCCCACTCCTCCATGGAGAAATAGACAGCGACATCCTGACACCTTATAGGAACCTGACACACACAATGATCCCGTCATCCTCCAGACACCTCCCTTATTGTATAATGTCCCAGCATTCCCAGCAGCGCTCACCTCTCCAGTCAGCAGCTCAGTGATCCTGGAGGTAAGTTCTAGGATCTTCTGCTCATGTATCAGTGAATGAGGTGGAGGCTCCTCGGGGGCGGGGCTCTGGCTCCTGCCCCGCCCTCCTGACACATGGGGGGTCACACACTCACCAGACGACTTCTTCACTACTGTGTAATCCTGTGTATGGGGAGACACTGATCACTACAGACACTAAGAATCCGACACCTCTCCAGACATTTCCCTGTTTTATTATAGAGATAAGACGTCATGTGACCTCTCACCTCTCCAGACATTTCCCTGTTTTATTATAGAGATAAGACGTCATGTGACCTCTCACCTCTTCAGTTATCCAGTAGATTATCTCCAAGGTGAGGTCTAACATGTCCTCTCGATCCTTGTGTCCTTCTAAATACTCCAACTCCTCCATGGAGAAATAGACAGCGACATCCTGACACCTTATAGGAACCTGACACACACAATGATCCCGTCATCCTCCAGACACCTCCCTTATTGTATAATGTCCCAGCATTCCCAGCAGCGCTCACCTCTCCAGTCAGCAGCTCAGTGATCCTGGAGGTAAGTTCTAGGATCTTCTGCTCATGTATCAGTGAATGAGGTGGAGGCTCCTCGGGGGTGGGGGTCTGGCTCCTGCCCCGTCCTCCTGACACATGGGGGGTCACACACTCACCAGACGACTTCTTCACTACTGTGTAATCCTGTGTATGCGGAGACACTGATCACTACAGACACTCTAAGAAGCCTTCACTTTTCCAGCCATTTACCTGTTGCTTTAAAGGGATTATCCATCATTAGAAAAACAGAACGGATTTCTTAAAAAAAACTGCACCATATTTGTCTGCAGGTTGAGTATGGTTTTGTAGCTCAGTTCCACTCAAGTGCATGTGTCAAGTATGGACAGGGGATCAGTGAAGTTTTGCACTCACCCACAGGCCCTGTCGCTGCCTATTTCGTATCTGCCCTAAGCGACAATCCATGAAGACGGTCCCTTCCTAACTAAAGTGCTGGGACGTCAAGTCAAAATAACAAACTACAAAAAAAACACAGTAACAGTTCAGAGGAAACATTCAGGGGTAGCAAAGGTAAACAAACACACAAACTAATACAGAGGGAGACAAACCAACAGATAAATCAGAGTAAACAAGCCGAGGTCAGAACCGAGTGGACTAAAGATATGCCAAATCAATAAGCAAAGGGTTAACCAAGAAGCACAGCCAAAGTCAGAATGCATGAATACAGGATACAATACAGATAATATATATAAATGTGTATCGGCGCTCTAATAATAAAAACTACAAATAGTAATAGAGGCTCACTTACTAAAATCCTGATGGGGAGTGTACTCAGAATCTCTGCCCAGAGGGAAGTTCTTGTCTCCACTTAAAAATCCTGCAAAGCTGTAAGTCCACGTCCTTGATAATATGGAGCTTGTCCCGTTGTACTTGCTTTTTGAGGTTGGAGTAGCTTTCAGAAGCCTGTGGTTCTAGTCAGCCTATTAGCCGGGAGATCTACCCCGGCCGGTGGTGTCTCAGCGGCTTGTTGTACTGTTGGTGGATTACAGAGTGCTGTGACCTAGCGCTGCGAGTGACGTCACAACTACAGGGAAAGAGCGAGGCCAAAAAGCATCTTACGCGTTTCGTAAAGTAACGCTTTCCTTAGCGCTAGGTGACAGCACTCCTTAATCCACCAACAGTACAGCAAGCTGGTGAGACGCCACCGGCTGGGGCAGATCTCCCGGCTAATAGGCTGACTAGAACCACGGACTTCTGAAAACTACTCCAACCTAGTGTTGAGCGGCATAGGCCATATTCGAATTCGCGAATATTCGCGAATATATGGACGAATATTCGTCATATATTCGCGAATATTCGCATATTCGTTATATTCTCGTTTTATTTTCGCATACGCGAAATTCGCGTATGCGAAAATTAACATATGTGAAAATTCGCATATGCGAAAATTAGCATATGCGAATTTTCGCGCGCCAGTCTCACACAGTAGTATTAGAACCTTCTTTACACCACACAAGCTGGAAGCAGAGAGGGATGATCACTGTGATGTGTATTGTGAAGAAAAAAAAAACGAATATTCGTAATTACGAATATATAGCGCTATATTCGCGAAATTCGCGAATTCGCGAATATGCGATATTCGCGAATAATATTCGAATTGCGAATATTCGCGAGCAACACTACTCCAACCTCAAAAAGCAAGTACAACGGGACAAGCTCCATATTATCAAGGACGTGGACTTACAGCTTTGCAGGATTTTTAAGTGGAGACAAGAACTTCCCTCTGGGCAGAGATTATGAGTACACTCCCCATCAGGATTTTAATAAGTGAGCATCTATTACTATTTGTAGTTTTTATTTTTAGAGCGCCGATACACATTTATATATATTTTATACAGCTCCATTTTTTGGTGGTCTTAGCCGAGATCCACCAGTTGTATCTAGGCAACTTGTACAGGATCTATTCAGTGCTGGTGTTATCTTTCCATTTTGTTATACACAATACAGATAATACTAGCTACAGAAGTAACTTCTTTCACAGGCAAATACTAGCAGAACACTGAAGCCTTTAATAGGCAAGCTGCAGGATGTGGACTGAAAGGGAACACAGGACTGTCCAGAGAAGAACCAGACAGGATAGGCCAGGATGTCACCACAGCAACTACAAGCTAAGCCAGAACCTATACAATTTTAAGGGGAATCCCTTCCTTCTCCTCTGACCCGATCAGTGTCCTCTTCAGTGGGTATCCGCTGCTTCTTTAGTAAGCCATATACTTTTCGGCCCTTCATGAGGTGCAGCAATATGGTGGTACAAGCATTCTATTTTCCTACACACCCTGGGAGCATCTGGAGACTCACAGTGATGGAGGACGACACATATTTTTTCTCAAGTGCTGCACTCACTCTCAGGTATTTACCTTTCTCTCTCTGTACTTCCTTAAAACAAACCTGGGGATGGTGCTGGCCTCTGTTCTGGAGACATTGGTAGAGTTAGATGAGGGCGTTCTGGGGGAGACTTCAACATATCCCTGAACACCTCCCCTGGGTCCTCCCACATTAATGCGACTGTTCTGCATTGCATTCCTGCCCTCCTTCATGATCACCAGACTATTTATACATAGCATATCTGCTCTCCCTTTACTCCCCCTCCTGATGTATTCTCAGCTAGACTACATCTTCTGCAACGCTCAGAGACTGATGGGGTCACCTTCTCTGATCACACCCATGTAGGCAGCAGAAGAAGAAAAAAAACTGAACTTATTCCAAGCGCCAGACCCCTTGGGCAGTCAGTCTAACAATGTAGACCAGTTTCAATAAAAGAAAATATTTATTCAAAGCACAGATCAACGCGTTTCAGATCTGTGCTTTGAATAAATGTTTTCTTTTAGTGAAACTGGTCTACATTGTTAGACTGACTGCCCAAGGGGTCTGGCGCTTGGAATAAGTTCCGTTTTTTTTCTTCTTCTGCTGCCTACACCACTACCGGACCAGACGCTGCCTGGGATCGGGGGAACCAAGCTGCAGGATACCACTTCATGATACATGCGATATCAGATGTTGTGCTCTAAGCGCAACACCACAGGGTGAGTGTTATCACTAGCATCTTCATACCTGTGCCTAACGTACTTCACCAGGGGCGCTATTGTGTTCCTTTTCCTTCTTTCCTTTTTTCTGATCACACCCTTGTGATCACCACCATTTCTATCTCTGCACCCAACCCTACAATGACAGTGGAAACTGAAGGGGGGCGTGGCTTGGCAGCCGACTGGTATGGACGCATAGCTGCACAGCTCCAGAGCCAGCGATACTCTATAAGCGACGAACGGCGCACAGAACCCAGCTAACCCTCTAAATTTCCACCCATAAGCGGGGGGAAACTCTCCTGCACGAGATGACATCCAGAAGAAGGGGCAGAAATCACGGCAGAACGAAGAAGTTAACAGACTTCTACAGCTCCCCCCAGACCGCGGTGCTCCAAGATGGCGCTGCCGCCACTACACAGCAGGGCTTCGCTTCGCGCCAAGCGCAGCAACGGACATCACAGTCACCTCGGGAGGCGGAACATGAGGAATCTCGAGCCGGTAGCAGCTCACTGCCTTCACCGGGAATGAGGTATGCAGCAAACTTACCAGAGGGTCCTGATGGGGTGGCGGAAAGGGCCCTGGGTATAGAATGGGAGCAGCCTGCCTTTACCTCTGCTCCGGTGTCACCGGCCTCCTCCACAGCGGGCAGCCCAGCAAAACAAAGGCCTCGCATGTCCTTATCCGTAGAGGCTCTATCCCAGCCAGCAGAAAATGACATAGTACATGACCACCCCGATATTTTTGCTTCGCTATCCACATCTGAAGCTACAGTGACTGAAAACACTCTTAAGCAAATGCTGCAGCTGCTAAATTCCTCCATACAGAGTAACTTATCACTGTCCCTGAAGCCACTACAGTCCTCAGTGATAGCATTAGAAAATAGAGTGGGACATGTAGAGGAGAAAATGGCAGAAATGGTGGGCTCTCATAACTCTCTTATTGATGAACACTATGATTTAGAAAGTGAGGTTTGCGCACTGAGATCTAAAGTTGCAGATATTGAAGACCGATCTAGGCGCAATAACATAAAACTGCGAGGGGTACCTGAGGAAGTCGCCACGAAAGACTTGGTCCCATTTATTCAAGATCTCATTAAATCAGTGATTCCTGACTGCTCTCCCCGGGATTTACTAATTGACAGGGCACATAGAATCCCAAAGCCTCAATTTCTTGCAGACAATATACCCCGTGATATACTTGCCCGGATTCATTTTTATCATATAAAAGATGCTTTGATGATACGTTCCAGGAACAAGGATACTTTGCCCGCAAAGTTTTCTGGGGTAGCTATGTATGCGGACCTGTCAGCAGCCACGCTTCAACTGCGTAGAGAGCTAAACCCTATTACCCAAGCTCTCAGAGAGAAAAAGATTATGTACAAGTGGGGATATCCGACCCGCCTGCTCATCTCTTATCGAGAAGGAACCCATGTTATTCGCACTTTCAAAGATGGGACTACTCTACTTCATAAATGGGGAATACAAATTGTGACCCCGGCTCCAAAACCTCACCCGTCCACATCTCATGTTCGCCCAGATTGGCGGAAGGTGGATTCTGGCTCTAAAAGTCGCCGTTGACCCACGGTTTACAAGGCTCTACACTCTATGACTGTCCATTAAACCCCCGTTTCATACGATTGCCCTACAAGGAACTGTTGAACCCCCTCCAACTGCGGCGTCTATCAAAGACGCCATTTTCTCTTTCCAACACCTGGTGTTGCGAGGAAACCTACTACTGGCAATGCCAGCTTATCTGTTCTTTGTTTGTTCTTGTTTGTTTATGTTTTCTTTCAGGTACATCTTATCTCGCTCCCGACAGCTGCTGTCCTATGGCATCCCGTCTCAGCTGCTAAGATGAAGAAAGTGGATACTGCGACTCCAATTCATATAGACTTTTGACATGGTCTTAAAGGTTTTGTCTTTGAATACTAATGGATTGAATGTGCCCCAGAAACGTACTTATTTGTGGTCAGAGGCTAGGAAAGCTGGGTGCGACATCCTATGTGTGCAGGAAACACATCTTCTACAAAAAGATGCATTTAGACTTTATAATTCTGCCTTTCCCAACATATATCAGGCTCATTATGTCACTAAATCTAGAGGAGTGATGGTGGCGATAAATAGTACAGTATCCTTCCAACAAATTAATATAATAACTGATGCTAATGGTAGATACATCATTATGGTCTGTTCTTGCAATAACATGCTTTATACAATTGTTTCGGTGTACGCGCCAAATACAAGACAGCTTAGATTTTTTAACAGATTATTTAAATTGATTAACAAACATAAACAAGGTCACTTGGTCATATGCGGTGATTGGAATGCGGTACTAGACCCCGACATAGATTCTTCCTCCACCAGTAGACATGCTCCAGTGTCCCTCTCCTCTCTCTTTCATAGGGAAGACATTTTTGATGCATGGAGAATTTTACACTCTTCTGAACATGATTATACCTGTTATTCTCCGACGCATAACACATATTCACGTATTGATATTTTTGGTATAGATCGCAGTACCTTAGACATATTAAAGTCGTCTTCCATTTTAGAACCGTCATGGTCAGACCACTCTCCCATACTGATAGAACTGGAGGAGCGCAACTCTCCCCCTCCAAATTACCTATGGAGATGCAACAACTTTCTTATGCACCATGTTCAATATGGGGGAGTACTGGAAAGGGACCTGGAGGAATACTTTGCTAGCAATGTGACTGATGATGTGTCCGCTACTACGATTTGGAATGCTCACAAAGCATACATTAGGGGATCCTTTATTAGAGTAGGGCATACATATAAAAAGAAACGGGAAGAACGTCTAAATGATCTCCTGCTCAGACAAAAACAACTAGATACAGAAAATAAAATAGGCAAAACACCTCAATTGGCGCTAGAATTAAAACTGATTAAAACGCAGATTAGGGACCTAATGCTGGATACGTATCTCAAAATGACAGTTAAATCTAAAGCTAAATATTATGCCTTTGATAATAAATCAGGTAAATTATTAGCTGCAAAAATGAAAGATAAATATATCAAATCCAGAATTCCATTCCTCTTGGGTGACTCTGAACACTCTAAGTTATATAGCCCATATGATATTGCAAATAAATTTATGCGGTATTATGAATCTTTATACAATCTAGATCAAGACCCAGAGATTTCTCCACCCACAGATATAGATATAAATAGATTTCTACAAAACATAAATTTACCAAAAATCTCAGACTCTCACTTATCCTTACTAAATGCTGAAGTAACCCCTCTAGAAATTAAAAAGCTTATTACCTCCCTCCCATTGGGTAAATCCCCAGGACCAGATGGCCTGTCGACTTCTTATTATAAACGCTTTTCCCATATTCTACTACCACACTTACATAACTTTATAAATGAGGTTTTCATGACTGGCTGCCTTCCTAAGGAGAATCAAGCGGCTATAATAGTCACATTGCCTAAACCTGGAAAAAACCCAGACTCCCCTAAAAATTTTAGACCTATCTCTCTATTAAACGTGGATGTAAAGCTATACGCCAAATTATTGGCCTCTAGACTGGCCCCTATTTTGCCCTCAATAGTTAATGTAGACCAAGTAGGTTTTGTGCAAAAACGTCAGGCATGCGACAACACTCGGAGAGTATTGAACCTTCTTCATATAGCCGAAAACAGGGGGGAGCCAGCGCTCTTTCTGTCGCTTGATGCCGATAAGGCGTTCGACCGAATTAACTGGTCGTTCGCCTTCTCGGTACTGAAGAGAGTGGGTGTGGTGGGGACGATTTTTCAGGCTATTAAAGCATTGTACACTCTCCCGAATGCGAGAGTGTTCACTAATGGGTCTCTTTCTCGGGAGTTCTTGATAACCAACGGCACCCGTCAGGGATGTCCGTTGTCCCCGCTAATTTTCGTTCTATGTATGGAGCCCCTGGCACAGGCCTTGAGGGAAGATGGAGAGGTTAGAGGTATTAAACTTGGAAATAGTGAACACTTAATTTCTTTATATGCGAATGATGTAATCCTCACCATAACAGACCCAGAGACCTCCTTACCAAGAACCTTATACTTCATTCAGCAGTTTGGATCACTTTCATATTATAAACTAAATATGCAAAAATCACAAGTGTTGCCTATTCACATGACCCAGCAGTTGCGGGAATGTCTAGCTAGAGCACACCCCCTTGACTGGCAATCAGACAATATTACATACCTAGGACTTAAAATACCTACCTCCTTTTCAAAGCTATACTCTTGTAACTATGTGCCATTTTTACATTCCCTGAACAATGAGCTAGAGAAAATAGGGAAATATGAAGCATCATGGATGGGACGAATTGCAGCATTTAAGATGCTATTACTTCCGAAATTGCTGTACTTATATAGAACATTGCCCATACAACTTCCAAGATCATTTTTTCAACAAGCACAATCTTCACTGTCCACTTACATCTGGAAACATAAGAAGCCTAGAGTTTCTAATAAACTATTAATGAGGGATAGACAGAGGGGAGGACTGGACCTTCCTGACCTGCACAGATACTACGTGGCTACACTTATATCTCATTTAAAATTTTACTGGGCAGGAGCTGTGGAAACACCTTGGGTCAATATAGAATTAATCCTCAGTGGCCTGGTGGATGTGAAAACTCTCCTTTATCTACACATATGGGACCAAAAACTGGCCCAAGGGGCGTCTCCTTTTACATTCGCAGGGCTAGAATGCTGGCGGATGGCTCATAGGGGGTCGTCCCAAGCGCACACCTCCCCGCCTCCACACTCCCCAATCCATATTGTTACTTATGTCATACCTGACTTATATCTCCTAAATTGGGTAAATAATGGTTTAGTAGCTATATCCTCTATACTCCAAGGTAATCATCTACATCAATTTCGATACCTAAGTTCCACATATAACTTGCCCAAATCGGACTTCTATAAATATTTACAGGTCAGACATTTGCTTCAATCACACAACAAATCTGGTTGGATATACTCCACTGACTTATTTAGACTGTTCCAATTACACTATAAAGGACTTAAACCAATCTACGCATTATTAGATTCTGTTACTGAATCGTTTCAAGATAAGCCATACCTTAGATGGTCTAGAGAACTCGCATGTGATATTTCACACGTAGACTGGGAACAGTCATCCAAATGGATCTATAGGTCGTTAAAAAGCGTATCACAAATTGAAGCAGTGACTAAAACGCGATTATGTTGGTATTTTCCCCCTGTACGCCTGCACGCCATGTACCATGATGCATCACCACTGTGTTGGAGGAATTGTGGTCAAAGGGGGACATTGTCACATATTTTATGGTTCTGTCCGAAGATACATACATATTGGAATAATGTTGAGTTGATCCTTAAAAACATATATCCATTGTTTCCTAATCTTTCTCCCAAATTAGCCTTGCTTCTACTAGGAGTACATGAGATACAGCTGGAGATGCGAGCTTTAGCTTGCAAGGTCCTCACAATAGCTAAATTGATAATTACAAGACATTGGAAGGAGATAGAACCTCCAGATATAACAGAGATGGTAGCAGCAGTGGACTTGGCGTGCAGGTACGAAACACTACTTGTACAACAAGGAGGTGATTTAGATACGCGTACTATAGATACATGGAAATGGTGGTCGCTGCGTTCTTTGACATCTACCTAGTGTCCTGTGGGCAGATTTAATGCTATCTCGATGTTAAGGAGAAGTTCCGGGAGACATGGGGGATACATATGTCAATTATGTCATTTATGTCATATATGTCATATATTCTTTGCATGTATATACATTTAAACACCGAGGTGATGTACCTGCGTTCCACAGGTTAAGTGTTTACTGTTAAATGTTCTTTTGATGTAATACCGACGTGTTACTTTAAGGAAACTGCCTGCAACCGTTCTTTTGGTTTGATACTTGTATGTTCGATAAAACTTTAATAAAAATTATTGAAACAACAGTGGAAACTGAATCCGGCATCTGCGTGATGCCGGGATAGTGGATGACCTTAAAACACAGCTTTTTTTGAGTATTTCAGAAGTAGCGTGTCATATTAGGTTCCTTCCTGTACCATTTGGGAAGCTCATAAGTGTGTTGCTTGGAGTATCTTAGTGAAACATTGGGCCAGTATTAAAAAGAAAAAGGAGTTCCAGCTCTCCCAGTTGTTGTTACAGCTGAGGGAGCTGAAAACATGGAATATGTCATTCCCGAAGGGGGTCTTAGAGTGGAGCTGTGGCAGAAGAGAGACAAAACCAAGGCCACGCCCGCTGAGTGCAGAAGAATCTTTTCCAATTTTGTGAATAAGTGTAGGAGGATGTTGGCTCTGGCATTACGTACACAACAGGCAAGGTGTTACATCCCGACCAGTCATACCCAATCCCAGTCGCCTTTCCCCATTGAGTTTTATCCTCACTTTGGAGCCTCTTTTCTGCCAAATCAGGGTGATTGTTGATGTAGCAGGAATCCCGATGTGAGGGACTAGTTGTTAGGTTGCAGATGATCTCCTTTCCTTTTTTCTTACTTATGTATCTCTTCCTTCTCATCTGGTTTTCTCACTACGGGATACCTTCTACTTTCGCTGGGCTACCCAAGCCCTCAAGTACCTAGGTGTTTTCCTACCTATTCACTTGAGCATGCTGTGCCAACAAAACTTCCCTCCCCTGATTTTCAGTGTGCAGTCTGGCTGCTCTTCCTGGATTAGTGGCACATTAGAGAGTAGTGGATGCATGGAATAGTCTTCCTGCAGAAGTGGATGCTGCAAGTACAGTGAAGGATTTTAAGCAGTCATAAGGCTATTGTTTATTTAAGGTAGGGACAAGTACGATTCATAAGTATTTAGAATATTGGGCAGACTAGATGGGCCAAATGGCTCTTATCTTCTGACACATTCTATGTTACATTCACCTGGTTCCATAGATTTGCTATTTTCAAATGGCAAGCCTTTCGAAATTTCTTTATGCCCTCCGGGATTCTTATGATCTCTGGTTTTTGGAGCGGGAAAGCTGTACAGTTAACAAGATTGGTGCTGTGCCGCCGTCCTAAGTCGGTGGGTGGAGTTGATGGGTGGAGGGGGACCTTCTGACCAGAATAGCTTATTGTTGTTGCCAAGATTTACCCCTGGGTTGCCATTAAGCAAGTTTTTACTCCTGTTCTGCTCCACTGTTTGCCGTGGAGCATGCAATCTGGGATTTCCTCTCTACGTTCACACCCCTGTGTAAGGGTATATGACCTTCAGATTTCATTGACTCCAGAGATGAGGTCCATCAGTTTACATTCAGCGGTCGCTTCCAGGAAGCTGGCTACAAAATCCTGTCCAGATAATATAGAGTACCTACCAGGCTGATCACTATCTGGCCTCAGGCTAATCCTACCTGTTGGCGGTGCGGCTCTGCTGAAGGCTCTTTTTTTGCACATTTTTTGAACCTGTCCTCTCGATGGCTTTCACACCTGAGCTCTATCCTCTCCATCACTTACCACGAAGGTCTACAAACAATTCTCCGGTTCCTGTTTATGCTTACTAGGGCATGCATTCCCCTGCTCTGGAAACAGTCAGCTGCTCAATCTCTGGCTCTTTGGGTGTCCAGGTTGAATGACTTGATTCAAATGGAAGATTCTACATTCTTCCATTCACAAGTTTCATGATAGTTTCTTTTGGATGTGGTTCCCATGGATGGAATTCCATGACACTGCTGCTTACACAGACCTTTTCCTGTGTTTAAACACTACTGCATGTTCCCTGCTGGATTGTGGGGTAAGGTTCTGTGACTGGGTGTCCATTCCTTTCCCTCTCCCATGTGGTGAGGTTACTCTCCTTCCTTTCATTCTCTTGCCCCTCTATTTTCCCCTTCCTCTCCCATGCACCTTGCTTCCCTGTTACTCTCTAGTGCTACCTTCCTTTTTGTTCTAATTCTGATATTGTTTCCTTCATGTTTGTCTTTTGTGTTTTTCTATATGTTGTTCTTTGTTGGCTTTTGTCATTTATTCTAGTAAAAAAAAGGAAAAGAGGGGGAGTTGGGGGTTGTCTTGGCGGGGTTGTTGCCTCCTTAGATGTATATTTCTGCTTCTTTTTGTAGGGATTTATTGTTTTTCCTGTGCCTCTCTGCCTTTTGGCACATCCCTGTCTACGGAGGAGTGGTACCCCTGCCTTTTGTATCTCCTTGGTTTTCTTTAAATGGGCACCATCAGATGCAAAAACTTTTTATACGTTGTTACTGATTAAAAACCTTTTGTAATATGGTTGCCTAAATTTTTTGTAATATTTATTAAAGAAAACGGCCCCTGAAAATGCCACCACTAGGGGTCCCCATACCATCGGGACACTAACCAGTCCTGCTGCAGTATCAGGGTTGTCCATGAGTCATGGAGAAGAGATGCCTGATGGACAAGGCTACATGAGCAGACACACCAATCACCTCCCACTACCACAAGGAGGGACACGCCCCCTCCCACCGGTCACCGATCACCTACCACCACCACAAGGAGGGACACGCCCCCTCCCACCGGTCACCGATCACCTACCACCACCACAAGAAGGGACACACCCCCTTCTCTTGATTTCTAACAGTGTGAGCTGATGAAAAAAGGTATTTTAATAATAAATATGCGTTAAAGAGGCATAAAAATGATATATACATGGTCAGGATTAGGTACTAAGTAACATATAAAAATTTTTTGTGGAATCTGACAGGTACGCTTTAAATCAATAAAAGAAGCTGTAATACTACACACAACCTGCGGACAGATGTGATGCTGTTTTTGAAAGATGTTAGCTCTGTTTTGCTATTGCTGGATTACCCCTTTAATAGAGATAAGACTTCATGTGACCTCTCACCTCTCCAGTTATCCAGTAGATTATCTCCAGGGTGAGGTCTAATATCCTCCCAGACAGGTTGGTTCTGTCTTCGTCCATCCTTGGTCGGTCATAAAGGACCATTGTCCCTCATAAGAAAACTTTATCTGTGAGAGACCTGGAGAGAATTGAGTGCAAAATCATAGATGGAAGAACATCTGATATGACCTCATAACCCGTGAATTAGAAAGAAACACTGCTAAAATATAATGGAGGCGAGTCTCATATATACCAGGTACATCACCATCCGACTGTGCCCCTTTTCTTAGAAGACTTTTTCTTAAAGGGGTACTCCGCTGCTCAGCATTTGAAACAAACTGTTCCGAACGCTGGAGTCTGGAAGCTTGTGACGTCATAGCCCCGCCCCCTCAATGCAAGTCTATGGGAGGGGGCATGACGGCTGTCACGCCACCTCCCATAGACTTGCATTGAGGGGGTGGGGCGTTATGTCATGAGGGGCGGGGCTATGACATTTGTTCCAAACACTGAGCAGCAGAGTACCCCTTAAAGCCTGTAGATGCAGCAGCAACATCTTTGTCACCTGCTGCTGAGCTGCTCAGACTAACAGGCCCGCTGACATCCTCGTCCTCCTCTTCATCATCCCCACCGCTCCTCTAAAAAGTAAGAACTTCTGATGTGTGATCGGGGCCTCCTTGTTCACCCTCAGCACATCCACCATGATGCCTTACAGTATCCCCACCACCAATCTCACTAGTGCTCTGCTCGGCCATTTCCTTCCCCTCCACCACCTTAGTAACACATTCTAAAGTCTGACCGTGACACAATGGCTCCTCATGGCTAGTGCTGTCCTTCTACTCAGCAATAGGAGGGGAGAAGCAAAGACAGAGATGACGTAACAGACGTCTAGGACAGACATTTCCACCGCACCATGTAAATGTAGATGATGAGGAATCCACTGACATCTGCCTCACCGTCATATCGACAGACTTTTTTGGATTAGGAATAAGATATCTAGGGGCAGAGTAGCCCTTTAAATGTGTGTAAAAGTCCCTTTCCCCTTTGCTGTCTCCTATTGGCCTGGGAGCTGATTGACACATATGGCTGCAGATCTCCTAGAAAAGAGAAGTAGTAGAAGAACAGCACATCCAAACAAGTAAAGAAGCTTAGGGGGGTGCACGCAGATTCTGGACCCCTGCTTAGGGGATTATCCTTCAGGCAGAAAAAATATCTTTCCACAGCACCAAAATGGGATAAAAAAAAGTAGATTTATTCAATAAAGGGTGTCATTACAAACATCAGCACTTTTTTGTCACATTTTGGTGCTGTGGAAAGATATTTTTTCTGCAGATCCCCTAGTGGAATCCCCTGTCCACCGAAACGCCATAAATGGGCACTGTCACCAAACTTTTTTTTTTTTTTATATGTTGTAGTACTTGTGTACTACAACATATCTCTAATATATATATTCATTATTTTTTTTAATCATTAAAATAGTGTATTTTACTTTAGAAAATCAGCAACAAGGGATCTCCCTCCTAGTGGCCGGCTGCAGCCTGACATGACGTCACCAGTGAATTAGGACCAATGCCGGCCGGGCAATCGATCCTAATTCATTCAGCCTGCGCTCGCTCCCTGCCTGTCAATCAGAGTGCTCCCTGCCTGTCACTGAGCGCGCATTGGCTCCCTGGCCTCACACGCTGGCCCCGCCTCCCAGCATATACGTCAGGGCAAGCTGGGAGTTGTAGTGGTGAAACAGCTGGAGGCACTCTGTATAGATGAGCTAAGGGCGGAAGTCGGCCCCCCCAGCAGGCATCAGTGACATTGCGCCTGCTGGGGAAGTCTGCCTGGTAAGTGAGCACACTACCAGGCAGACAAAAAGCCATTTCTAACATAGTAAAAAAAAAAAAAAAAAATTAAAGCAGGGAGGGGGTTAGGGATAGATGGGCAATAGTCAGGGACAGAAACATTTAAAAAAAAAAAAAAAAGGATGGTTGGAGCTACTCTTTAATAATATATGTATGGCATAATCTAACAATACACAGCCATTCAGGGAAAGCGGACGTTTATGAGCAGAACCCACCTCCTGAACCGCAAATAGCATGAACAGAAGGGGGTGCCACTAGGAGAGACTCTATCTGGTTCTGCCAGGGCGGGGGGGGGGGTTGACTATGTATGGCGCAGCCAGCAGGGGAAGGACGCCCTCTTGTGGCCAGACCCGGTATACCATCAGACCCCACCTGTAATCCTTACATATCTACCTGAAACATAACTACAGCATCAGTTTGGCAGCAAAGAGTGTGATAACAATATACACAAGAGCAGAGAGGATTCTGGGACAGTAGATAATAAACTGACATAAGACCCTAAAACTCCCAGAATTAGGAGGAGAGATAAATCCTGCCCGTGTGTAAATAAAGAACCAACAAGACAAAAAGAACTACAAGTCCCACATACCTCACCGATTGGTGTAATATCCTAGGAACTTCAGGACCTTTGATGATGTCACAGTCATGTGATCAGTTATGTAGGAAAGAGGTTGTAAAAGTTAGAGGCTGTAGGACCTTTCATGATGTCACATGATCAGCTACATGACAGGGATAGAGACTGTAAGTGTTGGCAGCTAAAGGACCTTCAGTGAGGTCACATGACAGGAAGTGGTGAAGAGTGAAAAGGCTCCCCCTGACTGATCACATGACCATGACATCATCAAAGGTCCTGTAGTCACTGAGATATATAAAGTCTACAGAAAAGTCAGTGTAGTCTCTTCTAACGTACGGCTGTGATGTTATATATGACGCACGATGATTCCATTGGGGACATTTATCATTGTTGCTTTGGTAAGCGAGTTCTGTTGTCATTTTTTTTGTGTGTCAGAAACTGTCCGGAGCAGGAGAGGTTTGCTATGGGAATTTGACACACAAGGTGACAGCAGAGAGCACTGTGGTAAGACTGGAAAGAACTACACAACTTCCTGTGGAGCATAAAGCAGCTGATAAGTTACTGAAGGCTAAAGATATTTAAATACTCCACAAAAACAGGAGTAATACTTCACAAACACAGGGCTTTATAGGATTTACCCCGCAGAGATCTTTTCTACTTGACTACTATGGTGTCCCGGTGGGGAACACTTGTCCCCCTGTCCTTTCAAGTAGATGTTACTATATAGTGTCTGCTTCAAGTTCCAATGATATGTATTTGATATACAGTGACCCCTCGACCTACGATGGCCCCGACATACGATCATTTCAGCATACGATCACTCTCAGAGGTCATCGCATGTTGGAGGCAGCATCAACATCCGATGCTTTTGTATGTTGGGGCCATCGCATAAACGGCTATCCTGCAGCGCAGACTGCTTCAGCTGCCCCCGGATAGCAGTTTACGGTGCCCCGTGTGGTCCGCTGACGATCACTTACCTGTCCTCGGGGCTCCGGCGCGTCCTCTTCGGGATCCCCTGTATCGTTGGCGCTCTCCATCGTCGGCATCACGTTGCTGCGCACGCCGTCCCGTCATCCAATAGGAGCGGCGTGCATAGCGACGTGATGGCGGCGACGTAGAGCGAGGATGCCGGGGATGCAGAGGCCTTGCCGGAGCATCGGGGACACCTCGGGGACGCGGCGACAGCGATGGACGGCGACATCCCGGGCAGCGGTGACGGTCCGGAGCGGCGGGGACAGGTGAGTACAACTTCCTCTAACAGTGGTCTTCAACCTGCGGACCTCCAGATGTTGCAAAACTACAACTCCCAGCATGCCCGGACAGCCGTTGGCTGTCCGGGCATGCTGGGTGTTGTAGTTTTGCAACATCTAGAGGTTCGCAGGTTGTACACCACTGTCCTATACTTTACATTGCACGGATCCCTCAACATGCGATGGCTTCAACAAACGGTGGTCCATTTGGAACGGATTACCATCGTATGTTGAGGGAACACTGTATATGTATTTTGGGATCAAGTGCACTTGGCCAATCATAGCCTCCTGCTCTGCTCCGCCAGGTTTGTCCTGACGGCGTGGAGTAGTCATGTGGTTAGTGGGAGTCCAGTTCAGATCAGTCTAAGTTAAAATTCAGTCGAGAAGGACTACAAGTCCCAAAGTGCCAATACAGAAACTGTGATTCCCTATTGCATTCTTTAGCGAAATTGCACGATAATTGCGCTGTACTGTCTGTACCATCTATCTGCAGTTCCTGATGTAAAGTTCCCAAGTGATTTCTCTAACCTGGCATTTGTGGTATTCCTTACCCAGCGCTTGGCATCGGCAACCGCTTTATCCTTGGAGTGTGGAGGTTAACACTCCTGGCGTCACAAACTCTCCTTTTAGTCACACCACCCATAAGTCTACAGCCACGCCATTAACCCCAGCTGTCCACACTACCATGGACCGCCATCTTTAATATTCAGGAGATAGATGAATGGCATGGAGAAGAGGACATGAGCCTATGGAGGCATGGCATGGGGGCATGTTTATGATGATTATTAATTGTATTATATAATTCATGCACAATCGAGAGTTTAATTCTTTTCAACCCTTAATGGTGTCTCATACAAAGCTTTATCCTCAGGTTTTGTAGTGCATCAAACATTCCTACAGTAAACAAAACAAAAAAGTTATTCTTAAAAATAGACAAGTTTTTATTGAAGACAAATTAACATTAACAAGAAGTGAAAGTAAAGAGGACGAACCACAAACCAGTGGCAGGTGTGTGGAGAAGGGTAAATGTTGTACATATGAAGACAGGATTGCCTCAACAGATGTCAACCATGAAGAGAGACCGCAGTGTGTACTACTTTGTATGAGAGTGTCGCCATCAGAGTGCACGCTTCCATGTAAGCTAAAACACCATTTTGAAACCAAACATGATTGGTTATCCTGGAGACTTCCTAACCAGAAAATTAAGAGATTTAAAACAACATACACGATATACAGGAGTTGCCATTACCAAGCAATCCCTTGCTAGCATCATGCAAGGTTGACCATGGAGTCATGAACTGTAAAAAGTCCCGTACCATCACAGAACAACTCATTCTACCGGCTGATTTGGGCTCACTACAGCCTTCAGTACTTGAAGGAATCCATAGGCAGTGGAGATCCACAGGGTTCTGACTGATAACACTTACCCCTTATCTTTACGGTGTACATTCAGGTTTATGGTCCACCAGGTGCCCAACCCCCTCTCCATGGTTTGTTCCCATTAATCTGGGTTCACCTCTTGGGTTACATAGTTAGTACGGTTGAAAAAAGACATACGTCCATCAAGTTCAACCAGGGAATTGAAGGGTAGGGGTGTGGCACAATATTGGGGAAGGGATGGGATTTTATATTTCTTCATAAGCATTAATGTTATTTTGTTCCAGGAATGTATCTAATCCTGTTTTAAAGCTGTTAAATTTTCCTGCTGTGACCAGTTCCTGAGGTAGACTGTTCCATAAGTTCACAGTTCTTATGGTAAAGAAGGCGTGTCGCCCCTTGAGACTAAACCTTTTCTTCCCCCCCTCGTCCTTTGGGGGGGGGGGGGGTTTAACCTGGAACAGTTTTTCTCCATATTTTTTGTATGGGCCATTAATATACTGATATACATTTATCTATTGGTTCTATTGAAGGTCTGTTTTTCATTCTCCCTGTTTGACTCTAGAGTTACTGTGGTAATGTAGGCCAGACATCCTCCACTATAGGCTATATTGTTGTAGTGAATGTGACCCTTCCTTCCCATTTACTCTCCCTTGACTTTTATAATGTTTGTAAAATGTTTAATAAATACATTTTTGAAAAAAAGACAACAAGGATGCACATATCATTTCTTATGTATGGTGCATAGATGGTTATGACAAGGCCTTGTGGAAGGCCTTCCCTTTTGTAAAAGTATCACGGCAAGTACAAAGACTCAAGAACTGTTCAAGATCCTGGACACATTTATGGTTGAAAATGATTTGGAATGGTCAAAGGTTGTTGGTGTCTGTACTGATAGTGGTCGTTGGATGTCTGTCTGGTGGATTGCAGACCTTTATGGATTGCACCTGGCTAGGCCTTGCATGTTGCTCACTGGTCAGTTAGGAGTTATAGGCTCGGGCCAAACATCCGGTAAAGAGGGGAATTTGATTCCTCCCCAGCCTTCTAGCTGGATTATTGATTTCAGTTTTATTCTTATTCAGTTCTGTTCGGTTTTCAGTCCTATCCGTGTCTGTTAAGACTTGTAACTTTCTTTGAGCCATGGCTTTGTAGCGGTTTGTCTTTTCATGTCTGTACTCATGGTCAATTTAATCCTGTTTTTTTTTGTATCTGTAACCTGTATTTGTATTCAGACCTACTTGTGTTTAGTACTTTGCCACAGTATAGTTCCTGATCCGTTGCTTCTTGCTTTACCCCTATACCTGGTGTTGTTTTATTGTGTTTAGTCTTGTGTGATCCTGTACCTTTGTGTCCTGATCTTTATAGTTTCCGGACTTTGGTTACCTGTTAATTCACCTTCACCTATTGTTTATCCTGCTGCTATATCTTCTCGCAGCCTGTTTTGTCATTACCTGCTGTATATTGCTTTAGCCAGGAGGTTGTTGTCAGTACACTATGGGGGAGATTTATCAAAATCTGTGTAAAGGAAAAGTTGACTAGTTGCCCATAGCAACCAATCCGATTGCTTCTTTCATGTTTCAGAGGCCTTTTTCAAAATGAAAGAAGCAATCTGGTTGCTATGACCAACTGGTCAATTTTTTCTCTGCACAGGTTTTGATAAATATCCCCCTATGTACCTGCCGCTATACCTCCCTGATATATATTCCTGCCGTTATATAATATCCTGCTCCCCTGTCTGTTAGTTCTAGCTTGTTAACTCTTCGTATGCTGACCTGTTTCCCCAACATCCGTACAGTTCTTTTTATTGTTTAGACTTGTGTCGCCTCTGCACTACAGTCAGGTGGAGTAACTGGCACCTAGTTGTGGATTTGCTGTTTAGGGCAAATACGCAAGTATTCAGTCCGAGCTCCTGTACTCTGGGTGAGCCACGGCTGTAAGGCAATCTGCTTCCACATAACTTTTGTTTACACATGTGCATAGGCACTTGCTTGGTGAGTTACATATGTGCACAATTGGTTTAACACAACCACAAGCTCCTCCTCTGTTTCTTTCTTTATTCTTCCACTGTGTCAAGCCTTCCTCAAGATCTCTTCTGTTGATATACACATTTCTTACCCAATGTATATTACAAATATACATATAATGTAAAGGCACAGAAGAGATAAGACAGGGTGGCACCACTGATAAAACCCCTGCACATGACCAATCAGGAGTAGGCGGGGGGAAAAAAAGCCATTGTACATTTTTAAGGAAGGGTGCCTTTCTGAGACTAGGAGGCACTGAAATCTGTAAAATAATTTATCAATAGCAGATCGGCTTGGATTATGCGGATGGATGCTTTTGGAATACTGGGCCTGAATGACCGAAATTCATTTATTTCTCTAGCATTATTACTTTTATATTTTTTCCATC
Organism: Hyla sarda; assembly: GCF_029499605.1. NCBI lineage: Eukaryota > Metazoa > Chordata > Amphibia > Anura > Hylidae > Hyla > Hyla sarda. The sequence continues at coordinate 438,196,101 of NC_079191.1, read as the reverse complement.
ATGTTACATTCTGTTTATATATCTAGTATATGGTAGTCCTTTTTTTTATCTTGTTCATCTAGTTTCCTTTGAGAGATGCATTCCTTTGCATGAACATCATAATTGAGTTCCTGATAAGGGGTCACTCCCAGATGACGTGGTTGAGGCATGAGGAAGCGGGAGACCGCAAAACGCTTCTGTTGCTCTCACCATGCTCAGCTTCTGTTGAATCTTTCTGCTGTTCTGCCAGTAGCTTCTGTTTTTAAATGGATATGAAAAAGTAAGAAAGTGTTTTTATTGGTGAGTGCCTATAATATAATTTTTCTACTTTACATTATGTAAAAAGTTTTTGCTAATGACAGGTACACTTTACTTTCTTTCCACTGCTGGCTCGGTCCCGTATGTACCTCAAATCTTGGGACCATACTGAGGTTTCTTTGTTTGGTACCTGTTACAGACCTTCCCTTTTATCTATAGAAACATAGAATGTGTCGGCACATAAGAACCATTTGGCCCATCTAGTCTGCCCAATAATCTGAAAAGACATGTAAGTTACATTATCTGTGACATGGTTTACAGGGAACATATCCAGATAGTATGATGGCTTTGGAGCCTTTTTAATATATATACTTCCCTGGAGTACCCCTTTAATAGTGTATAATTCTCTGTCCATGTTGTAACAGCACCACCTAGTTGCTGTTTGCATATACTTAAGATCTTCACATTAGAAGTTTGACCCATTTCAGCTTCCATAGCCTGTAGCCTATGAACTGTAATGACATAATCAGCTAAGCCCATAACAGCCATTTCCTCATTTCACAGCCACCATTTCAGAGGTAACCACATGGCTTGTAAAATCCTGAGCAATCCTCTCAATCCAAGCATATGGTAGCATCAGTAGTATGTGTACGCAACTAAGAATACAGTTTGCATCTGTATGCATATTGTTGTGTTTTCATGTTTTCCTGCTATTTTATTAGTTTATAGTTAGCAGCTAGGGACCATGCTTACCAATCAGGATAGCATGCTCCTGGGTATATATCTATGTATACTAGATATATATCTGTGATGCTAATCATCATCTCATATACGGTATCTGTGTTATGTAACTTACATGTCATGCACATATTTGTATCTGTATTGCCATGTACAGTAATGTATTATAGGCATTGTCATATGGCAGTGTGCATTAGTAAGTGCATTATTTTTCTTTCTCTTAATTAAAGTTGGATGGGGCTTCTTTGTCAATGAATTGCCGAGGAAGGTCTAGTTGTCTGTCAAGTTATGTACCCTCACACATAAGGAATACAAAACAGGGCAGTAGACTAAAAATGCCATTACCTCTCCACGGTCAGAGTTAGAAACCTCAAAGAAAAAGGACTTTGCCTTTTCTAATAAATATCATTAAAAAAAAATGCTTTTGCAGAAATTGCCATTATAAATTTTTTTTCTTCAGTTTGTTTTTTCCACCTTGCTTTGTTTTTATTGTCTTTGTTGACTAATTATTTTTTTTTTTTTTGCAGGAATTCCTTGCGATCCCTCCCCTTTTGGGATAGAGGTTATCTTTGTATATAAGCATGATAACCAGGGAAATGCTTATGCTATGATTACAGGTCTCCGGACCTGAAACGCATTCGGTGCGGGGGTCTATTTCAGTACTGAATGAAAATGCTTGTGTCCGAGTGTCCTTTCTGCTGGCCATTCTTCTGGAATTCTAAAAGAATGAGTGATTGCAGAACACTATTGTTTTCTCTATGTTTAACTGAGGATTGCAGTGCATGTCTCCCATTTCCTCCAGACTTTTTCCTTTGTTTGATATTAAGTATTTTCAGTAAAGTCTGTAGTTGGCATCACAGAAAGGATGAAAAGGGCACAGGAGACTGATATGGAGGCCAAAAACCTACTAGATTAGTGTGCAGTGAGTCAAAAGTCACAGATGACACAAGGGAGAATCCACAGATAAATCCATTCCAGTATTTGTGATCACAACTGGAGTGACTGTCACCTATTATTGATCCGGCGGCACTATCTTCATCAGCAATACAACAGGCACACCGGCAGGGTTTAGTGCATGTCCAGTTTATCTTAGGTCGGACTACAACGTCCCGTCTGGCTGCGTTTCAGTATAACCAGACTCGATCAATCGTATGTCGTAATAAGTTTTCCCTTTTAATAATCATGAGGATTGGGACAAGTCTTTGATATAAGTTAAAGGAGCCTGTTTTTACTCAGTGTCTCAATGTGGAGTCAAATTAATGGAAAACTGACCCCAAAAGAAGAAAGTGATGAATAAGTATTAGTATGAAGACAGTTTTGCTTTAGTATTTCCATGCTGAAGGGAGATCTCATTTTTGCTTTCACGTTCTTCATTCACAATATAGAAAAAGGTTAAATAACATATGACTAATGTCCGTTTGCGCGGCTCTGATCCTGATGAAGTGGGCACAGTAGCAGTAACCACTGGATCAGAGAAAGGCCACAGTCTGGTGTAGGTCCTCTCAGGACTCCTGTCTGCGACCTATCATGGTAAACCCTAAAATGGCTTCTTTTCCAAGTGTTTTCTCTGATGTTGTACAAAACTCACTTTCATTCTAAAAAAATTCTTGCATTCTGAACATGAATATTACTTTTCCCTGTGTGACTTTTTCAGATGTTTTAGAAGACCTGATTTCTGGATAAAAGATTTGCCACATTCTAAACATGAAAATATCTTCTCCCCTTTGGGACTTTTCAAATGTTCTCTAAGTTTTAACCTCAGACTAAAAAAGTTCCCACAATTAGAACTTATAAATTGATTCTCGCTTGCATGAATACTCCGATGTCTAACAAGATTTGATTTACTACTTAAAGGGTACCTCTCATCAAAAAAACTTTTGATATATTATAGATTAATGTATGCAGAATAACTTTACAATTGCATGTTATTAAAAAATATGCTTCTTTCTATTTAATTTTCCACTTTGAAGAAATGACCACTAGGGGTCTCCCTACCAGTCCTGGCAGCAAGCATTTCAGACTCATGCTGGAGTCCTAAACACTACGAGCTGCCAGTCTGCTTTGTTCACAAAGGAGAACACTCAGAGCTGCCAGCCTGCTTTGTTCACAGCCTGTTTGGCTGTGAACAAAGCAGGCTGGCAGCTCTGAGTGTTTAGGACTTCAGCATGAGTCAGAAATGCTTGCTGACAGGACTTATCAGGAAAAATACAATAGAAAGAAGCATATTTTTCATTAACATGCTATTGGAAAGTTATTCAACATTCATTAATCTAAAATATATCAAAAGTTTATTTGATGAGAGGTACCCTTTAACCATTTTCCACATTCTGAATATAAAAAACTTCTTCCGTTTGTGACTTCTTTGATGTACCATAAGAAGATATATAGAGCTAAAACATTTCCCACATTAAGACACTTCATTGTGAGTTTTTAGATGACAATCAAGAATTGATTTGCGGCTAAAACATTTCCCACACTCTGAACATGAAAATGGCCTTTCTCCTGTGTGAGTTCGTAGATGTTGAACAAGACTGTCTTTCTGGGTAAAACATTTTCCACACTCTTTACATAAAAATGGCTTTTCTCCTGTGTGAGTTCTTAGATGATGAAAAAGATTTGATTTATGGTTGAAACATTTTCCACACTCTTTACATAAAAATGGCTTCTCCCCTGTGTGAGTTCTTAGATGAATAATAAGATTTGATTTATGGCCAAAACATTTCCCACACTCTGAACATAAAAATGGCTTTTCTCCTGTGTGAGTTCTTAGATGATTTCTAAGATATGATTGCTTAATAAAACATTTCCCACATTCTAAACATGGAAATCGCTCTTCTCCTGTGTGAATTCTCTGATGATTAATAAGAGTTTTTGCCTGGGTAAAAGATTTTCCACATTCTGAACATGGAAATGGCCTGTCTTGATAGTAATGTTTAGTATCAGGCAAAGTAGATCGCTGACCATTTTTTTGTTGTCCATTCAGTGATGGATTAGAAGAAGGATTCTGGTCACCAGCGGTATTGGTGGATTGATCTTTGCTGCGAAGGAATACGAGTATATAAGGAGTAGTTGAATTCGTTTTTGTGGCATAGTTATTTTCTTCTACATAGTATGGTGATAAATGGGGACATCCATGGGGGCCTTTCACGCAGTCTTCACCTGGAAAAACAAACAACATTTTCTTATTTTCCCAAACAAAATAACTGACTTTTTTTAATTAAATTTTTTTTTTTTCAGTTACAGTGTATTGAGACCTACAACTGGGACCTCCACTGCTTGGCTGTTCGGCAGAGGTGGACACATCTACACTGTAAACAGACTTGAAAGCATGGTGGCCATGAAGTGAATGGGAGATGAGCTACAGTAGCCCGGTCCACGCACTACACAATGAACAGTGCCATCTAATTCTATTCTATTCTCAGTATAGATCTGGCCACTGTGGCTCTGCCAAATAGCTGATCTGTGTGGGTGCCGGGTGTCATCACCCCACTGATCAGTTACTGATGGCCTAGCCTGAGGATATAGCATCAATAAGTTCAAACAGGAAAATTCCTTTAAGCAATCAAACAAGTAAGCAAAGTTAGTGGCCCTGTTATCTGAAAAATAATTTAGACATGTCAACTGTTTTCATTGATCTGGGTCTTGGTTACGAGATTCAATCCCCTGCCCTCAAACACCAATTGTTACATAGTTCTGTCTCTATCTAAAGACCCCACAACAAATCAAACAAATCAAGCGGCCATACAAAAAAATATATATATAACATTACATTTCCTTTTTATAGCCATAATGTATAAAATGGTATTAGTGCCGAGGAATATAATGAAATGCTTACATTATTAGTAAATAATAACAGTGTATTATAATTATTATACAATACAAATAGAGAAACACAGGCGCACATCCACCATTTGTAATTTGATCTATTTGCTTCTCAGCATAATTAAAAAAACTAACAGGTTGTTATACATTTTGATCAAAAAGTACAAGCCCACTCGCCACGTCAAGGCCACCTAGTCAGAGTGGGTCCCTAACCTAACAATGGCGTAGTGCCGGTCGGCGTCCACTGCCTCCGAGACACCAGTGGCCAGGTAGCCCCACTGTTGCCCGACCAACCCCCTGGCTCTGGGCCACACCACTCCACAGACAAAGCATCACAGAAACAATGGCCGCCACAGAGAACCACACCAGTGTGAACACCTACCATGTGCTTCCTGCCAGAGGACTGGGAGAATGGTAGGAGGAAACCCTTATGCAGTCTCCTGCTAATTAAAAATGCCATGGACAGCACTCCACTCCACCCATTCAGCCCAGGAGTTTTTAATTAGCAGGAGACTGCATAAGGGTTTCCTCCTACCATTCTCCCAGTCCTCTGGCAGGAAGCACATGGTAGGTGTTCACACTGGTGTGGTTCTCTGTGGCGGCCATTGTTTCTGTGATGCTTTGTCTGTGGGGTGGAGTGGCCCAGAGCCAGGGGCTTGGTCGGGCAGTAGTGGGGCTGCCTGGCCACTGGGTCGTTACCCCTGTGGGCATGGTGTCTCAAAGGCGCGGCGTTACACCAGTGGTCGGTCTGACTAGGTGGCCTTGACGTGGCGAGTGGGCTTGTACTATTTGATCAAAATGTATAATAACAACCTGTTAGTTTTTTAAATTATGCTGAGAAGCAAGTAGATCAAAATACAAATGGTGGATGTGCGGCTGTGTTTCTCTATTTGTGTATTATAATTTCCCTAAACAATTATCCCATATATAAATATTTACAAGATGTATAAAAGGCTCTTACCATTCACTGACACTGATTTTGTTTTTTCGCGTTCAGTTGTCATTCCATCATTACTTCCCTACAGAAAACAGAATTCTAGTTTATTTATATCCATCCAAACATAAAATACCAAGAAGGTCTGCACTAAATTATCCTAAATGGTGAAGAATCTCCCCAATCGGCGACCAGACAGGAACAACATTCTGCCGAGAACTTTACACATCAGCAGAAATGTTTGTTATTTACATCTACACCGCAGAAATTTACATTTATCTACACCGAGCAACGACTGAGATACAGACGTCTAAACAAGAGGAAGATAAATACATATAAAGATTATATACCAGAAACTATTAGTATCCAGGAGCATCCACAGGCCCCAATAAGAAGAGGATATAGAGCGTATACTGTATACTCCACTGCTGGAGAAGAGGATATAGAGCGTATACTGTATACTCCACTGCTGGAGAAGAGGATATAGAGCGTATACCGTATACTCCACTGCTGGAGAAGAGGATATAGAGCGTATACTGTATACTCCACTGCTGGAGAAGAGGATATAGAGCGTATACTGTATACTCCACTGCTGGAGAAGAGGATATAGAGCGTATACTGTATACTCCACTGCTGGAGAAGAGGATATAGAGCGTATACCGTATACTCCACTGCTGGAGAAGAGGATATAGAGCGTATACCGTATACTCCACTGCTGGAGAAGAGGATATAGAGCGTATACCGTATACTCCACTGCTGGAGAAGAGGATATAGAGTGTATACCGTATACTCCACTGCTGGAGAAGAGGATATAGAGCGTATACTGTATACTCCACTGCTGGAGAAGAGGATATAGAGCGTATACTGTATACTCCACTGCTGGAGAAGAGGATATAGAGCGTATACTGTATACTCCACTGCTGGAGAAGAGGATATAGAGTGTATACTGTATACTCCACTGCTGGAGAAGATTAGGAGAAAGCTCCATGACATCAATCTATAGAGGATTTACAGATATCTCCGCTTCATCTACCTGATGATCCACAGGGACATTCTGCTCTTCCTCTTTACAATCCTGGGAATATAGAGGACGGGGACATCTCTCTTGGGGATTTCTCTGACTGGATCCATCTATAGGAAATAAAGACAGTGACTTAATCCATTGTCTATATGTGATGATCACATGATCTCTTCTCTCCAATCAGGGAAGGTCTCCTCTTACCCAGTGGTGATGTGAGGGGCTGCTGATCCTCCATCATGACTATGTCTGCGTACAGATCCTTGTGTCCTTCTAAATACTCCCACTCCTCCATGGAGAAATAGACAGCGACATCCTGACACCTTATAGGAACCTGACACACACAATGATCCCGTCATCCTCCAGACACCTCCCTTATTGTATAATGTCCCAGCATTCCCAGCAGCGCTCACCTCTCCAGTCAGCAGCTCAGTGATCCTGGAGGTAAGTTCTAGGATCTTCTGCTCATGTATCAGTGAATGAGGTGGAGGCTCCTCAGGGGCGGGGCTCTGGCTCCTGCCCCGCCCTCCTGACACACGGGGGGTCACACACTCACCAGACGACTTCTTCACTACTGTGTAATCCTGTGTATGGGGAGACACTGATCACTACAGACACTAAGAATATGACACCTCTCCAGACATTTCCCTGTTTTATTATAGAGATAAGACGTCATGTGACCTCTCACCTCTCCAGACATTTCCCTGTTTTATTATAGAGATAAGGCGTCATGTGACCTCTCACCTCTCCAGTGATCCAGTAGATTATCTCCAGGGTGAGGTCTAACATGTCCTTCCGGTCCTTGTGTCCTTCCAAATACTCCCACTCCTCCATGGAGTAATAGACAGCGACATCCTGACACCTTATAGGAACCTGACACACACAATGATCCTGTCATCCTCCAGACACCTCCCTTATTGTATAATGTCCCAGCATTCCCAGCAGCGCTCACCTCTCCAGTCAGCAGCTCAGTGATCCTGGAGGTAAGTTCTAGGATGTCCTGTTTATGTATCAGTGAATGAGATGGAGGCTCCTCGGGGGTGGGGCTCTGGCTCCTACCCCATCCTGACACACGGGGGGTCACACACTCACCAGACGACTTCTTCACTACTGTGTAATCCTGTGTATGAGGAGACACTGATCACTACAGAAATGTCCCTATTTTATTATAGAGATAAGACGTCATGTGACCCTCTCACCTCTCCAGTTATCCAGTAGATTATCTCCAGTGTGAGGTCCAATATCCTGCCAGACATGTGGTTTCTGGCATCGTCCATACTTGGTCAATGATTGGTGATAAGTACCATCATTAGAAAACTTTATATGTGACAGTCTTGAGGAACCTGAGGGAAAACAAGGAGGACTGAGAGCAGAATCACATATGGGAGAACATCTAATATGATATCATAAACCAGTAATTTGCAAGAAATCCTCATAGAATACAATGCTGACTTTTGTTGTATAATATGATGTAATAATAAACTGGACACCCCCTACTATATTACACAGAAGATTTTAATATTCCATCTCATATTCCCCAAGTATTCCCATAATTCTCCTAAGACATGGTCACCAATACTGATCTGCCCTGCAGGAAGCCCCACTCCCCCATCCACCATTTTACTCCACCTTATTATATTTATTCTGTAGGTCCATACGATTACAAAGATACTCAATTTATATAATTTATAATTAAATTATACAATTATGTTTCATCTTACTGCTTTTTAATTGTGAGGGAAGTCAGCTTGTTATACGTTTTCATATATTTTTTATATTACTCTTTTTATATTTTATACTCCATCTTGTATATCATCAGCCATGTTGTCTATGATCTGCCATCTTGTTTGTACTCTTTCATTATGAACTTCACTAATATTTAAGGCCAGGAAGCCTGTGATTCAAGGTTACAATTGCTGAGTTTACAGGAAAGCTTCAAGGCCATTTAGTTTGAAGCTTCACACACATCGACCTTCTGAGATAAGACAGCCATGTGACCATGTATAATCTGGAAGTGTGTGTCACGATTCGGCTGGCAGGTGGTGGATCCTCTGTGCCAGAGAGGGATTGGTGTGGACCGTGCTGGTGGACCGGTTCTAAGTTGCTACTGGTATTCACCAGAGCCCGCCGCAAAGCGGGATGGTCTTGCAGCGGCGGTAGCAACCAGGTCGTATCCACCAGCAACGGCTCAACCTCTCTGACTGCTGAAGATAGGCGCGGTACAAGGGAGTAGACAAGAGCAAGGTCGGACGTAGCAGAAGGTCGGGGCAGGCAGCAAGGATCGTAGTCAGGGGCAACGGCAGGAGGTCTGGAACACAGGCTAGGAACACACAAGGAAACGCTTTCACTGGCACAATGGCAACAAGATCCGGCGAGGGAGTGCAGGGGAAGTGAGGTAGAAATAGGGAGTGCACAGGTGAACACACTAATTAAGCTAACTGCGCCAATCAGTGGCGCAGTGGCCCTTTAAATTGCAGAGACCCGGCGCGCGCGCGCGCGCCCTAGGGAGCGAGGCCGCGCGCGCCGGGACAAGACAGACGGAGAGCAAGTCAGGTACGGGAGCCGGGATGCGCATCGCGAGCGGGCGCCTGCCGCATCGCGAATCGCATCCCGGCTGAGAGAGGTATCGCAGCGCACCCAGTCAGCAGGTCTGACCGGGGCGCTGCAATTGCGAGAATGTTGCGAGCGCTCCGGGGAGGAGCGGGGACCCGGAGCGCTCGGCGTAACAGTGTGCCATCCTTTCACGTATGTCTAAAATAATTTGGTTTCTGAAGTAAAAATGTCAGAAGAGTCTGTATACAGCTTTGGAATCTGTGACATTAATTCTTCTCCTGGGCCTGATCACTTATAACTACTGATTCGGAATCAAACAACATATTTGAAGGAATCCATTGAAGTTCCTAAAATCGATAGACGGGGATGTACAAGGATCATTTTTGCGATGTGATCTGTAGTTTTTATCAACATAATTTTTGTTTTGATGGGATATTGTGATCGTTTTTTATTCCTTTTTATTTCTTATTTTTTTCATACAAAACAGAGAAAACACATTGACAAACCAAAACAGCCCCCCATCCCACCCACTACCCACAAACGATACCTTCCCCAATATCCATATAGCAGATAAAAACGATGGCACCGTGTTATGGTCTGTGAAAAAGTCGCCAAAAAGAAAAAAGATGAGGCTTGTAAAACACTTTAGGAGCAAAAACTGTGATGAACCCAGCATAGCCTTCCGTTTAAGGGTGCATTCACACCACGTTTTGTACATATGGGTGCTGGATCCGGCGGGAGGAGGGGCAAACCGGGGGCTCCCGTACCCCGGCCGGATCAGCCCGTGACTCCATTTACTTTAATGATCCGACCGGAGTCAAACGGTGACTCTGGTCGGCTCAGTTTTGACCCGTATGCGGTTTTGGACCTGATCTAAAACCGTAGTAGACCCCCTTCACCAAGCGAATAACATGATTCAATTTAGATATCAATTCAGAGAAAGTGGGAGGAGAGACTCTCAGCCAATGTAAAAAAAAAATTTATTCTGGTATATGAAGTGAACGAAAATCAGCAATTCTGGACTTTGGTATTTTTTCTTACATTTACGCCATTGACCGTGAGGTTTCATTAACATTATATTTTAATAATTCGGACATTTCCGCACGTGGTGATGCCACATATTTTTATGTTTTTTTGTTTTTTTTGTTTACATTATTTTATTTGAAAAATGTGAAAACATTTATTAGGGGCAGACAGCGTGAAGGCAGGTAAGGGCCCTCTGGTTGTCATCTCAGCTGATAAGGACCCCGTGATCACCCTGCAGAGGCCAGCCCCCTGAACCCACCGGCACCAGTAACATGCATTTTTAGTTGCTGCAATCGACTTTGATCTCAGCATCTAAAGTGTTATTGCGTTGCGATTTATCGTGCATCCCCAGTGGTAGAGCAGTTTTTTTTGTATATTTTAGGTGCACATTTTTGTGCAATAGCTTAATTACACCAAAACTTAGCATTTTTTTCATATGATGTAGCTGTAAAAAGTGTAGTAATACAAATCTCCATCTGTGATTTGCAGGGGTAAAGTATTTAGGAACTGCACCTTTTTATATTTAGGTGCAAATTTTTGCACAATGCATGACATTTTGGCACAAGTCTATACCATTGTTTAAAAACTGCCGCAGCTCACCAACGTGAATCTTGGCTTCTTTATTAAATAGCGGGTGTGCAGGCAGGTGCAAACTTACAATGACAGAGCGACGAACGTTTCACACAGAAATGTGCTTCTTCCGGCTCTACAAACAAAGTCCACGTGTTCCAGGTTATATACAGGTAGAGAGCTATGACGTGTGCTGAAAACCAGGCGCATAGGGATGACGTAGTCATCCCCTGCATCTAGGACAGCACTAAGTCATACAGGTGTGAAGCTCCGCCGTCACCCGGGCAACCCGGGACGCCGCCGCTCCACAGAAACAAGCATACCTGTCCTGGGGAGCGGCCGCCATACCCGGGAACACCCACGAGAGGCAGGGCTCCTGCCCCTACGTGTAACAATATCCTACCGCTGTGTGTCACTTCTCCGCTCAACATCGCAAGTGCCCCGAGAAGCTGAACCGGGCCCGAAAACATCTCCGAGCCCTCCGGCACCTTGCGTGAGCGAGACAGGGAAGGACTGGACATAACAGCCAGGCAGGTGGACATGATCGGGCAAAATAAACTCTATACAGAGAGGTAGAGCCTGTACCAAAGGACATTGTGGACATTGAAAAACAATAGTGATAGTATAAATGTGATATAATATATTACAAAACCATAAAAACAGTTACAATTTTACAAAAAGACACTCATATCCAATTTGTCGTTGAGACCTAGTGACCCATCGCATTGGTCTTCAGGATCCACTTTGCCTCACGCTGTAATAACGCTTTATTATGGTCTCCGCCATTTTTTGGGACAATAGACCACTTCTACTCCCGCAAATTTTAATGCTCCTACATCTCCTTTATGATCCTTCCTGATGTGTTCAATAAGACTGGGCATCCAATTCCTGTGGCAATAGATTTAATGTGTTCTCTCACCCTGACGTACAAACTCCCAATCGTTTTACCTAGGTAAAATCTCCCACACGGGCATGTAAGGGTGTAAACAACAAATTTTGTTTTGCATGTAATAAATTGCCGCACTTCCCAATCCACCCCACCCAATTTCAGGAATTTCGCTTCAAGGTTATGGCAGCAATATGCACACTGTTTGCATTTATAGTTTCCCTGTAATCTAAGCTGCCGTAGCCAATTATTGGTGGGGGTGGAAAACTGGTTGGAGCCCAACAAATTTCCTAGTGTCTTGTTTCTACGGTACGAAAAAAGAGGTTGATTTAATGCTATATTCTTTAGATTCGTCATTTTCAATTAAATGCCAGTGCCGTCTGATCGCAGACTGGTCAGAAAAAGACAGAGAAAAAATTGGTGACAATTCAAGCCGAAATTAAGGACAGAAAGCGAGACAAGTTCCTGAGAGATCGGCTCAATTACCAACAAGGTAAAATGGTAAAATCTTCGATTGGGGTTGTCGTAAACAACAGAAGCGGAAGAATAGACCCAAGAGAAAACAGCCGAACGATTTGTGGACCACTGACTCAATTCGTTCTGACAACCAGTCTGGTCCCTCTGGAGAAAAAGCCATGACCCAGAAAAGTGCCAGCCCTTTAGGAGGCGCATTAGGAGAAAAGGCAGAAAAAAGACCTCCCCGTACCACAAGATCCCAGCAGCGGAAACAAGTTTTGTGGCGGCAGTAACAGAGGGTAAGAAAATACTAAATAACGTTATCAATCTAACTGAGACTGTCTTACCAAAAGACTGTGTCAACCTCCTGAATAGAGGTTTGAATTTTTGTGTGACTGAAGCCTTTGACGAGGTGAACTTTTCTATTGACTTATTCAAATCAGTCCGAATAATAGGACTTAAAAAATTATTTTCCAAAAATGAACAAGCCACTATGGCTAGGAAACCTGGGGAGAAACCACTAAATGGGCCCCCTTGGTTTCAGTGTAACTACCAATTTAAGCGATGATCTCATCACGGATGCAGAATTGCTGCTCAGTCTTAATGAGGCAGAAGGTTCTAATTTGGAGTTAGAAGTATCTGAGAAGGAACTGGCCTTTGGGGGCGGGAATAGGTCCACATTCTGCCCCCCTACAAATTTTGGGGGGGAATTTGGACCTATTTACTAAACTATTTACAAATTATGTTAAATCTTTACGTTACCCCGAGGTAGACCCTAATTTGAAAGAAAGCCCTCCGCTGGTTGCGTATGCATCGTGAATTAATCTTCCGCAAAGCGGATAAAGGAGGCAATATTGCAATATTGTAGTGCTCAGTAGGGAGCAATATAGGGAGGAATCGATGAGACAACTGAATGATTCGCGGGTTTATACTATGCTGCAAGAAGATCCCACCTCTAGATACCAGTCACAGCTGCAATCCCTAATCCCATATGTGGAAAGGGGAGTTATTTCCAACAACACAGTCAGATTATTTCCAAAATACCCGAAGCGTCCTTATTGGTATTACCTTCTGAAGATCCACAAGTCACTGAGCCAACCCCCGGGACGACCTATCGTCTCGGGGATTGGCTTGGTGACTGAGGGTCTGTCGAAGTACAGAGACTGGATCCTCAGGCCCTTGTTGGAAGGTTTACCAACCTATCTAAAGGACACAAGTCAATTTCTGGAAACTTTAATATCAGTCCCTTGTCACTCAGGTTTAAGCCTAGCCTCCATTGACGTAGAAAGTCTCTACACCAGGATCCCACAGTCTGTGGGAGTCAGGGTGGTTAGGGACTTTCTGGTCAATCTTAAACAGGATGAAAAACTGACTAATTTTATTTGTGAGTCATTGGAGTTTATCTTGTCCCACAATGCGTTTACGTTTGGCGAGAGATGGTACCGACATGACTCAGGAATGGCAATGGGCACGCCGGTGGCGTGCTCATTTGCTAATCTATATTTAGCTGGTTTTGAGAGAATATATTTTTACTGATAAAAATCCGTTCGTGGGTCTTGTCGCTGCCATCTCTCGTTATATGGACGAAATTTTTGTTGTCTGGTCAGGGACACAGGCGCAATTTGAAACGTTTGTTGAATACCTGAACAATAACGAAGACATGAATATAAGATTTACCTCAGTTTTTGGGGGCACATCTTGGAGTTTCTTGATGTGAGGGTGGAGGTGGGAGACCATGAATGGATCACAAGTGGTTTTAGAAAACCTACGGCAGTTAATTCTTTACTGCATTATGAGAGTTTCCACCCTCCTCACATCAAGAGATCCTTGCCCTACAGCCAATTTGTTAGGCTTAATAGATTGAATACTACCTTTGAATCTTTTGATCTGCAGGCAAAAAAACTCACAGGTCGTCTGATCAACAGAGGGTACCCTGGTAAACTGGTGGAGGAAGCTTATCGTAAAGCGAGAGACTGGGAAGGTACAAAGTCCAAAAAGATAAAAAGAGAAGAAAGGTTTGTCTTCTCTTTTAATCACTCCCTGTTGGATACCAGCGCACAGTCTGCGATCAGACGGCACCGGCATTTAATTGAAAATGACGAAGATCTAAAGAGTATAGCATTAAATCAACCTCTTTTTTCGTACCGTAGAAAAAAAAGACACTAGGTAATTTGTTGGGCTCCAACCAGTTTTCCACCCCCACCAATAATTGGCTACGGCAGCTTAGATTACAGGGAAACTATAAATGCAAACAGTGTGCATATTGCTGCCATAACCTTGAAGCGAAATTCCTGAAATTGGGTGGGGTGGATTGGGAAGTGCGGCAATTTATTACATGCAAAACAAAATTTGTTGTTTAGGAGTTTGTACGTCAGGGTGAGAGAACACATTAAATCTATTGCCACACTGGAATTGGATGCCCAGTCTTATTGAACACATCAGGAAGGATCATAAAGGAGATGTAGGAGCATTAAAATTTGCGGGAGTAGAAGTGGTCTATTGTCCCAAAAAATGGCGGAGACCGTAATAAAGCGTTATTACAGCGTGAGGCAAAGTGGATCCTGAAGACCAATGCGATGGGTCCACTAGGTCTCAATGACAAATTGGATATGAGTGTCTTTTTGTAAAATTGTAACAGTTTTTATGGTTTTGTAATATATTATATCACATTTATACTATCACTATTGTTTTTCAATGTCCACAATGTCCTTAGGTACAGGCTCTACCTCTCTGTATAGAGTTTATTTTGCCCGATCGTGTCCACCTGCCTGGCTGTAATGTCCAGTCCTTCCCTGTCTCGCTCTCGCAAGGTGCCGGAGGGCTCCTGGTCCTGGAGATGTTTTCGGGCCCGGTCCAGCTTCTCCGGGCACTTGCGATGTTGAGCGGAGAAGTGACACACAGCGGTAGGATATTGTTACACGTAGGGGCAGAAGCCCCGTCTTTCGTGGGCGTTCCCGGGTATGGCGGCCGCTCCCCAGGACAGGTATGCTTGTTCCTGTGGAGCGGCGGCATCCCGGGTTGCCCGGGTGACGGCGGAGCTTCACACCTGTCTTACTAAGTGCTGTCCTAGACGCAGGGGACGACTACGTCATCCCTATGCGCCCGAGTTTCAGCACACGTCATAGCTCTCTACCTGTATATAACCTGGAACACGTGGACTTTGTTTGTAGAGCCGGAAGAAGCACATTTCTGTGTGAAACATACGTCGCTCTGTCATTGTAAGTTTGCACCTGCCTGCACACCCGCTATTTAATAAAGAAGCCAAGATTCACGTTGGTGAGCTGCGGCAGTTTTTCTTTCTCCGTTTGCTGGGATTTTTTGTGTATTCTAATACTGCTGAGCACCATCCTAGGCTTAAATTGGTGGCTGTGCTACCCGAAGGAGTGAGGGATTGCCGCGTCCCTATGTACATACAGTAGTGCCAGTTATCACTTTCTCTCCTGTTTGTTCTACACCATTATTTAGCTGGCTTTGAAAAAAGTGATTTCAACAATATTTTGGTGTGAGTTAGGTAAGGTGCGCAGACATGCGCCTTTATTTGCCAAAAGTACACACAAATAACCACAGCTTCAAAACCATGCAAAAAACCACATTACCCCCCACCAACAGTGATAAATTCCCCCCCGATAGGTAAAAAACTGCTGGAACTAAAAGAAGAGATAAATCCTGCCCGTGTGTAAATAAAGAACAAACCAATCGAAAAGCACTACAAGTCCCACATACCTGACCTATCAGTGTAATAGCCTTGGGACTATAGGACCTTTGATGATGTCACAGTCATGTCATCAGCTACACAAAGGGATAGATCAGTGGTCTCAAACTGTGGCCCTCCAGAAGTTGCAAAACGTAAACTCCCAGCATGCCCGGACAGCCAAACACCTGTCTGCCTCCTCCAGAGGATCCACACTGATCATGAATGGTAAATCAAGGCTTCCCTTTTGCAAAGCTTCAACTTCCAGCATGCCCGGACAGCCAACGGCTGTCCGGGCATGCTGGGAGGTGAAGTTTTGCAACATCTGGAGGGCCACAGTTTGAAACCACTGGGATTGATGCCGTAAATCTTGGTAGCTGAAGAACCTTCGGTGAGGTCACATGACAGGAAGTGGTAAACAATGGATATTCTCCCCTTTAGTCTTTCCACCATGTGACTGATCACATGACCATTATATCAGAGTTAGTCACTAATATAAATAAATTATATATATATATATATATATATATATATATGTCTACAGAAAAGTCGGTGTAGTCTCCTCCAACATACGGCTTTGATGTTATATATGACGTGTAATGATTCCAAAGACAAAATGCACTACAAATCCCACATACCTGACCTATAGGTGTAATATCCTTTCATGATGTCACAGTCATGTGATCAGTTACATAGGAAATGGTTGTAAATGTATAAAAGAGGATATAGGACCTTTGATGATGTCATGATCACGTGATCAGCTACATGATAGGGATATATGGCAGAGATTTATGAAAATCTGTCCAGAGGTAAAGGTGTTGCGTTGCCCATAGCAACCAACCAGATCGTTTCTTTCATTTTTCACAGGCCTCTTTAAAAATGAAAGAAGCGATCTGATTGGTTGCTATGGGCAACTCAGTAACTTTTCCTCTGGACAGGTTTTCATAAATCTCCCCAAGAGGCTGGAAATGTTGGCGGCTAAAGGACCTTCAGTGAGGTCACATGATGGGAAGGGGTAAACAGTAAAAAAAAAGTCTCTCTCTCTCTCTCATGTGACTGATCACATGACCATGACATCATCAAAGGGCCTGTAGTCACTAGGTATAATGGGGGAGATATCAAAACTTTGGCAGAGGACAAGTTGCCCATAGCAACCAATCAAATTGCTTCTTTCATTTAAGAAAAGGCTTCTGTAAAATGAAAGAAGCGATCTGATTGGTTGCTATGGGAAACTGGTCAATAGTGTTGAGCACAGTTATTCGTAATGCAAATTTTTATCGCGAATATCGACACTTCGGGATTTCGCGAATATTTAGAATATAGTGCTATATATTCGTAATGACGAGTCTTCTTTTTTTGTGTTTTTTTTTCACATGCAAATTTTCCATGAAATTCCCAAAAAAGTGAACATACATAGCGAATATGCGAATTTCGCAAACATAAGACGAATAATTGTCAATATATTCGCGAAATATCGCAAATTCGAATATGGCCCCTGCCGCTCATCACTAGTGGTCAACTGACAGAAAAGTCGGTGTAGTCTCTTCCAACATACGGCTGAGATGTTTTATATGATGTATGATAATTCCAGGTGTTATGTTACTGTTACTGTTAAGGTGGATATGGATATTGGTCGTCGCCTTATACAGGACGGACACATAAAATATTCGATAAACAGGTCAATATATACATAAATATTGGACCGAGACAGACGAGGGGGGACACAGCACCTTCCGTACTACAGTAGGAGGGTGTAAGGGTATGGTCACACTGCGGAATCTCCGCTCGCTGAATTCAGTAAGCGGAGATTCTATCTGGCGGCCGCCGCCGAAAATACTTTGGCGCTACAGCCGCGGGGCACGGAGCCGTCACCATTGACAGCTGTGCAGTGCTCGTGGAATCCGCGCAAAGAATGAACATGTTGAAATTCCTCAGTGTGAACGGGTCTCGTGGAGACCCATTCACACTAATGTTAAAGGGGTACTCAGCTGCTGCTCAGCGTTTGGAACAAACTGTTCCGAACGCTGGAGCTGGCATCGGGAGCTCATGATGTCATCAGCCGTCACGCCCCCTCCCATAGACTTGCATTGAGGGGGCGGGGCGTGACATCATGAGGGGGAAGGGCTATGAGTTCACGAGCTCCCGGCTTCAGCGTTCGGAACAGTTTGTTACAAACGCTGAGCAGCGGAGTACCCCTTTAAGTTCACACCGCGGAATTCCGTAGTGTGAATGTACCCTAAGGGGGAAGAATGAGACCCTGAGGCTAGAAACAGAAGCTCTGATTCCTTGCACTCACTGGGGGCCATTTATCAGCGTTGGCTGTAGGATACCATTTTCCCTGACATAATTTTAGTTTTAGTTTTTTCTTTTGCTAACTTGCGCCAAATTTACTATAAAGTTGCACGGCCTTAAAAATGATGGCACCTTTTTACCACAGCTTTCGCGGTCTCTAGCCAGAGTGAAAAGGTTGCCTCGACATGGAATTAATTTGTGGCTTGTTTAAACGGGTACTCCGCTGGAAAACTATTTTTTTCAAATTAACTGGTGCCAGAAAGTTCTTACAGATTTGTAAATTACT
The DNA here is from genome assembly GCF_029499605.1 of Hyla sarda. NCBI lineage: Eukaryota > Metazoa > Chordata > Amphibia > Anura > Hylidae > Hyla > Hyla sarda. Next base: position 438,177,592 of record NC_079191.1, on the reverse strand, counting down.
TCTATATAAAAATCTTAAAGGGGTACTCCGTTGCTCCAGCGTTCTGAACACTTTGTACAGAGCACTCGGAGATAGAGGCCGTGATCGTGACATCATGGGCACACCCCTCGTGATGTCACGTAACGCCAACTCCATTAATGTCAGCCCCCTCCTATAGACATGAATGGAGGGGTGTGGCGTGGGTGTGACGTCATGACCACTGCCGCAGGAACCCGGTGCTGGTTTAGAATGCAAGGTGCCATGGGAGATCGCTGGGGGGTCCCAACAGCAGGACACGCACTATCAGACATCTTGTCCCCTATCCTTTGGCTAGGGCAGGGGTACTCAATTATTCTTAGTGAGGGTCCGCTTATGCAGGTCTGCCACTGGTAAAGGTCTACGCAAAGCGCTAAGGCCTGGTTCACACCTAGTGGCCGCAGTGCCATGAAGGAAATAGGTAAAACGACTGAAGTCCGGAGGATGTAAATGTACTGTTTCCTGTATTTTCTGAATACTGCCAGAGACTGTACCCATGAATAAAATACTGCCACAATGTATGTCCCTGAATATAATACTGACACATGCTGTACCCCTGAATATAATACTGCCACACACTGTACCCTCTGAATATATTACTGCCACACACTGTGCCCCTGAATATAATACTGCCACACACTGTATCCTCTGATACTGCCACACACTGTGCCCCTGAATATAATACTGCCACACACTGTATCCTCTGAATATATTACTGCCACACACTGTACCCCTGAATACTGCCACACACTGTACCCCTGAATACTGCCACACTGTGCCCCTGCATATAATACTGCCACACACTGTACCCCTGAATACTGCCACACACTGTACCCTCTGAATATAATACTGCGACACACTGTACCCCTGAATACTGCCACACGCTGTACCTCTGAATATAATACTGCCACACACTGTACCCCTGAATATAATACTGCCACACACTGTACCTCTGAATATAATACTGCCACACACTGTACCCCTGAATATAATACTGCCACACACTGACTGAGGTTGTATGGGCCATAGACCCTGCTGAATATACTGGCTTGATAGCCGTACGTTAATGATAGGCGGGTGGCATCCTGTCCATTTTCCACTGTAAGTTGTTATAAATACTGAATTAGTGATCGACCGATTGCTGAAAAAGCCGATAACTTATACCGGAATATCGGTATAAGTTATCGGCTATCAGCCTTAAAGTCCACAGAGTATTGGTATCGGCCCCAAAAAATCGTTATTGGTCGATCCCTACCCTGAATATAATACAGCCACACACTGTACCCCTGAATATAATACTGCCACACACTGTACCCCAGAATACTGCCACACAATGTACCCCTGAATATAATACTGCCACACACTGTGCCCCTGAATATAATACTGCCACACACTGTACCCCTGAATATAATACTGCCACACACTGTACCCCTGCATATAATACTGCCACATGCTGTACCTCTGAATATAATCCTGCCACACACTGTGCTCTCTGAATATAATACTGCCACACACTGTACCCCTGAATATAATACTGCCACACACTGTACCCCCTGAATATAATACTGCCACACATTGTACCCTCTGAATATAATACTGCCACACACTGTACTCCTGAATATGATACTGCCACATATTGTACCCTCTGAATATAATACTGCCACACACTGTACCCCTGAATATAATACTGCCACATACTATACCCTCTGAATATAATACTGCCACACACTGTACCCCCTGAATATTATACTGCCACATACTATACCCCTGAATATATTGCTGCACACCGTGCCCCTAAATATATTACTGCCGCACGCTGTGCCCCTGGTATATTACTGCCACACGCTATGCCCCTAGTATAGTGCTGCCACATGCTATGCCCCTAATATATTAAAGCCACACACTGTGCTCCAGGTATATTACTGCCACACACTGTGCCTTTGGTATATTTCTGCCACTTGGAATGCCCCTGCTATAGTACTGCCACTTGGTATGCCCCTGGTATAATACTGCCACACTATATGCCCCCAAATATAATTTTAACAAACACTGTGCCATGTACCGACTAATTGTACCATAAAACAATGAATGATGCCACCGTGCCCCCTCAATGAATGTCACCGTGCCCCCTCAATGAATGATGTCACTGTGCCCCCAGATAAATTATGTCACTGTTCCCCCAGAATAAATTATGTCACGGTGCCACCACATAAACTGTGACTCTTCAGCTGCTGAAAACTACAACTCCCATCATGCATAGACAGACGGTGATGATGGGAGTTGTAGTTCTATAAAAACTGGAGAGTCACACGTGGGGGAATGACTGCTCATCTAACAGTGTAGGTTCCCCGTATCAGGTCCTGCGCTGCTCTGGCCTCTTTTTGTCAGGCCTGGCAAGAGCAGATGATGCAGGCAGCGCTAATCACACCAAGTGCAACACAGGCGGGGAACAGGCCGGGCGAGGAACACAGCGATCCCTAGCTCCTGCCGCAGCTATTCATTTGTATAGGTGTCTTAAAGACACCTATACAAATGAGGGGAGAGCGGCGGGCGATCCATATCCAGATCCGGACCGCGGTCCACCAGTTGAGTATCCCTGGGATAGGGGATAAGATGTTTTTTTTTTGTTTCCATAGGGGAATTGATTGGCAATACTGTTTAGTGCAGTGCACAGGATTGCTGGAGCCGGCCGCGGAGCTTTGGCCACCATCTTGACTCATGGGACCCCTGTGAGCACACCGCAGGTGGTCTGATGAGTCTCTGTATGCTATGTTCACACGACGGAATGTCCGCACACAGAATCTCTGTGCAGACATTCCGGACACTTCGGGGCGACCGCACAGGAATGCGCCGTCTCATACACTGCTATGCATCCCATGCGGACTCCGCACAAAAAATGAACATGTTCGTTCTTTGTACGGACACGGAAAATGGAATTTCTGTGCTGGAAACATCTGGCACGGAAATTCCACCGTGTGCACAGCGCACAGAATCCCATAGAAAACTTATTAGGGGTTGACGGCTTAAAGGCAGGTGAGGGCCCTCTGGTCGCCATAGCAGCTGATAGGGACCCCTTGATCACCCAGCAGAGGTCCCGACCAGCCCTCTGAAACCATCGGAACCAGTAATTTGCACTTTTAGTTACCACAATCAACATTGATCACGGCATCTAAAGTGTTAATGCTGGGCATTGGCGGCATAAGCGGTAAATCCTGTCTGCTGATAGCTGCCATTTCTCATTGTGTTGTAGTAAAACAAATTTCCATCTTTGATGTGCAGGGGTAACCTATTTAGGAACTGCGCATTTTTACATTTAGGTGCAAATTTTTGCGCAATGCATGATGTTTTGGAACAAGTCATGGCACAAGGTAAGGAGCACGGACATGCGCCTAATTTATCATATGGCGTGCGCGTTCATTTGGCGAAAATACACACAAAAAAAACTTCACATCTGTGCAGAAAACCACTTTACTCCCCACCAACAATTATAAATTCCTCCCAATAGGAAAAAAACAATCCCAAAAAAAACTAAAACTCCTGGAGGTAAGAGAAGAGATAAATCCTACCTGGGTGTAAATAAAGAACCAACCAGACAAAAAGTCCCACATAACCTCACCGATTGTGTAATATCCTAGGGACTATAGGACCTTTGATGATGTCACAGTCATGTGATCAGCTACATAGGAAAGAGGTTGTGAATGTTAAAGACTATAGGACCTTTGATGATGTCACAATCACGTGATCAGCTACATTAGTGAGATAGATGCTGTAAATGGTGTCGGCTAAGTGAAGTCACATGACAGGAAGTGGTAAACAGTGAAAAAGTCTTCCTTGCTTTACGCTTTCCCTCATGTGACTGATCACATGACCATGACATAATCAAAGGTCCTGTAGTCTCTGTAACACAACGTCTACAGAAAAGTCACATACAGCTGAGATGTAATATATGATGTATTATGATTTCATGTGTTATAATTGTTCATTTGTAACGATTTGTTTTCCCTTAGTCCTAACAGCAGCACGGATGGTAGGACCGATGAAATTTTAATAAATAAATACCACAACTTACCCCCTATAAAGAAGGGAGATCACCCTCAGTCCCTTATGTCATATACAAGAAAAGAAAATATAATACAACATAATAAAACATAACTTAGGGAGGGATATTTATGTGCTGCTGTTAGGACTAAAGGAAAACAAAATATTGTTAGAAATTAACGATTTCCTTATGTCCTAACCAGCAGCACTGATAGGGATATGGCAAACAGACACCCTTTTGAGGGAGGGCTCTCATTAGAGATGAGCGAACTTACAGTAAATTCGATTTGTCACGAACTTCTCGGCTCGGCAGTTGATGACCTTTCCTGCGTAAATTAGTTCAGCCTTCAGGTGCTCCGGTGGGCTGGAAAAGGTGGATACATTCCTAGGAAAGAGTCTCCTAGGACTGTATCCACCTTTTCCAGCCCACGGGATCACCTGAAAGCTGAACTAATTTATGCAGGATAAGTCATCAACTGCCGAGCCGAGAAGTTTGTGACAAATCGAATTTACTGTAAGTTCGCTCATCTCTAGCTCTCATGCCTGGTGGCAGAGAATACTATCTGCCCAAAAGAGGAGTAATGGGCAACTCTAGAATCCAGTCTGTAGTGGGTGATAATTGTGGAGTGAGAACTCTATGATGCTTTCCGGTGGATACAGACCTGGTTGAATGAGCTCTTACAAACAGAGGAGGCTCTAGATTCCTTGACATATTTACTGATGGAAGGTTTTGAGGTTTTTTGACCCCTATGGACCCCTGAAAAAAGATTTTTGTCCTTCCTAAACTCCCTTGATCTGTCTAGGTAGATCCGGAGACATCTCAAGATATCAAGACAATGCAAGCCTCTATCTTCATCCAAGGATGGATGAGGCACCAAAACCAGAAGTAAAATTACTTGGTTAACATTATGAAACATGGGGACTTTTGGGATAAATGATGGAATGAATCTCAACAAAACTCGGTCAAGCAAAAATCTTGTTTAGGTTTCATAAATGGAAAAAGCTTAAAGCTCACTAATTACTTTTGCTAGTTATTGCCAGAAGGAAAGTTATCTTAAAGGGGTACTCCGCTGTTCCTTGAATATGTCTAGGTAGATAGCTCACTGTCCAGTTGGAAGTCCCCGGCTCAGGCCATAGGCAATCATGTTGAGGGACCCTCCAATATGAATTGCCATTAGATGTGTGAGGTTCTTCTCTGCCTAATCCAGGATCAGACTTCTCTCTCTAAAGAGACTTTGTGATTGTGTCTCTCCCCGCTTGTTGATATAGAGGAGAGCGATCATGCTGACTGATTGAATCTTCACTGCTTTGACTTGGATGAGGGGAGCAAAGTGAAGCAAGGGGTAGTCTAATGGTTTTGATCTCCAGGAGATTGGATGTTAATCTCTCCTGAGGAGATCAGGAACTTTGTACTGTCAGGTTCAGAAGATGCGCTCCCCAACCTACAAGATACATGTCAGTAGTAAGTATTATCCAAGAGGGCAGGATCAGGGACTTGCCGTCCTCCAGATGAGACCACAGTCTGAGGGAGGACCGAGTGGGATAAGATAGGAAGTGTTACTTGTTTAGGCCTGAGGACTAAGTAATTCCAATTGGCAAGAACCTCTGGTTGAAGAGGGCATAGATGCCAAAGTGCCTGCAAAAGGACTGTTTCATGGTAGCGGACATAAGTCCCAACACCCTTCTGAGTGTTTGAATAGTTACCTTTCGGGGTACAGAAAGAAAATGATCCGACTCTATAATCCAAGCTTTTCTCTTGGGAGTGAAGTGTAGTGTTATTTTGAGTTTACAATAAAGCCGAGAAACCTCACTGAGGTCACTGGGAGTATACTGGACTTGTTCCAATTGCTTATCCAACCCAGGAAGGACACTGCTAGCTGCATGTGTTGACACAAGATTGTTTGGGACAGGGTTCTGAGGAGCCAGTCCAGATGAGGTACTATGCTTAGCCAGTGAAGCTTTAAGGCAGCTACTACTGCCATCATAACCGTGGTAAATGTATGAGGGGCTGAAAACATTTTAAGCAAGAGGGCTACAAACTGAAGATGTTTTAGGACACCCCTCCTGTAATCCCCTGGCGATAAAATGTTGACCAAAGATTGGATGGTTTCCATGCGAAAGCGCTTGCGCTTTTCGCACTGATTGAAAAATCTCAGATCTTTAATCATCCTCCAGTCTCCTGTTACATTGGACACCAGGAATACTGAGGAATAGATCCCTGCCCCTCATTCTGGTAAAGCTCCTTCTTCTGGAGCACCCTTCTGGATGTATTCCAGAATATAAGATTCTAGTGCCCTCTGACTGGAAGAATTCTTGATTGATCGAATAGTCATCCGAAGTTATTCTCAGGACCCAAGGATCCTGGATAAGTTGAGTCCAGGCATCTAGAAAGTGGTGTAGGAGACCACCTACAGGCAAAAAAGAGGCAGGATGTGAAATAGGCAGGGTCACATCGGCTGGAATCCAAGAGCCTCAAGGAGGCCCAAAATGAGAGCAATTTCTTGTCCTTGGAGCCACAGAAGGGTTTTGCCCCAATCTCTCTGGGGTCTGTACTGGGGAGCAGACCTACACCCAAAAGGTCTGCCCTGACTGTGAAAGGACTGTTGGGGAAGGGACCTGTCCCCCTTGTCCTACAGTCACTCCATGATTTCAAGCCCAGCAAGAGTCTGCTGGACTCGTAAGGAAAGGGGCAGAGGCTATGTTTGGACTAATAATCCGCCTTCCATGGTTTCATGAGCTGGTGGCCAGCAGAGGCTAAGGCCATGGATTTAGAAGCTAGTTTGAGCTGCTGGGGGGTAACTTCCCATCGAAAATTCATTGCTTAATGGGCTGTCTAGAAGGAAGCCAAAATATCAGTTCTTGAGATCCTCTGGTCTATATCTGTCTGGGTTTGGTTAAGACGAGATTTTAAGAAGTTGGCCACCTCTGAAGAAGATATTGCCACAAGTGCAGAAGCCAAAGCCACTGAATAAGTGTGCTTAAAAGGCACAGTCGGCCATCCTATCCATTGGGCCATGCAGACTTTACCCATCTTCTGCAATTGCCATGTCAACTTTGGGGACTGGCCCTCAGGAGTATAATTGGTCCTCACAGATAGGAAACATCCTCTTAAATCTTTTAGTTATGACGGGACCCACTATGGTTTTTTTTCCCATTTCTTTCTTAGAACAGAAAATATAACAGATGAGGATCTGACTCCTCCCAAGTGGCTTCAGGATCCACTGACATCTCCATGGGTCTCAGCGGGGATGCATGTCTAGCTTTCTTCTGGGTGAAGGCTTGTTTTAGTTCATCACCCACATCTGTATGAGGTCTTAGATGTATCCTAATTTCTGACATCTTGTTAAAGCATTTCCCACATTCTGAACATGAAAATCGCTTTTCTACCGAATGAATTTTTTGATGATTACTAAGAGTTTTTGCCTGGGTAAAAGATTTTCCACATCCTACCCTGTCACTGTCCTCCTGACCTCTTTGTTCCCCCCAGGCTCCTCTGTCCCCCTCCAGACCCCTCTGACTACTCTTTTCCCCCAGTACGCCACTGTCCCCTGATCTAAACACCTCTGCCCCCCCGACTATTCTGTTCCTTCCAGACCCCTCAGTACCCCCAGACCCCTCATAGCCTAGGAGATAATACAAAAAAAAAATATTTTTAATAAGGCACAGTGCTGGGCTTTGTAGTCCTTGGGTGCTCCATCTTAAATAAGCCTGACCTTTGTTTGGAATTCAAAAATGTACCAATTGAAAATGGCATTCCAAAGATAACAGTAATTATCCCATCCAATAGTAGTAAATACAACAATTCACCTCAGGTCTTTCTCAATCATGCTTGAGAGGAGGCAAGTGTGGACCACCATGGGTGTGGTGGGCAGTTGGCCCCTTTTTCACATTTTACCCAAAAAGCATTTAAAAAAATTAATAAAACATAGATGGTATCTCCGCATGCGTAAATGTCCGAGCTATCAAAATATAATGATCCTGTATGGTGAACGGCGTAAACGTTATAAAATTAACGTAAGAAATTGCTGCTTTTTTGTCACATCACATTCCAAAAAAGAAAATTACAAAATGCAATTAAACCCTTAATGACCACGGATGTAAATGTACGTCCTGGTTTGGCAGTACTTCGTGCACCAGGACGTACATTTACGTCCTGTGTATGACAGCGAGCCATGCTCGCGTCATACACGGCAGGTTCCAGCTGCGAACGCGGATGTCCGCCATTAACCCCTCAGATGCCGTGATCAGTACAGATCATGACATCTGCAGCAATGCACATGTTAAAATAGATGATCGGATCGCCCACAGCACTGCCGCGACAATCTGATCATCTGTAATGGTGGACGGAGGTCCCCTCACCTGCCTCGGTCCGTCTCCCGGCATCTCCTGCTCTTGTCTGAGATCGAGCAGAAGATCACCGATAGCACTGAACAGTATTATTAATCAAATGATTGCTATAGATAGTCCTCTATGGGGCATAAAAAGTGTAAAAAAAAAAAAAAGTTGGAAAAAGTAAAGAGAAAAATCCCCTCCCCCAATAAAAATGAAAATTGTCTGCAATTTTTTTTATAAACATATTTGGTATCGCCGCGTGCGTAAATGTCAGAACTATCAAAATATAATGTTAATGATCCCGTATGGTGAACACTGTAAACGTAAACACTCAAAAAATTCCAAAAATTTTGCTTTTTTGTCACATTTTATTCCCAAAAAAATAAAAAATTCATGATCTAAAAGTTTTATATATTCAAATGTCATATCGATAAAAAGTACAGATGACGATGCAAAAAATGAGCCCTCCTACCGCCCTATATATGGAAAAATGAAAAAGTTATAGGTGGTCAAAATAGGGCGATTTTAGATTACTGATTTTGTGCAAAAAGTTTTAGATTTTTTCTAAGTGGTACAAAAATATAAAAGTATCTAGCCATGGGGATCATTTTAATCGTATTGACCCTCAGAATAAAGAACACATGACATTTTTACCGTATACAGTGTGAAAACAAAACCCTCCAAAATGTGCAAAATTGTGGTTTTCATTTAAATTTCTTCCTTAAAAAAATGATTATTTTGTGGGTTCATTACAAAGTACAATTGGTCACGCAAAAAATAAGCCCTTATATGGGTCTGTAGATGGAAATATAAAAGAGTTATGGATTTTAGAAGGCGAGGAGGAAAAAACGAAAACGCAAAAATAAAATTGGCCTGGTCCTTAAGGTTAAAATGGGCTTGGTCCTTAAGGGGTTAAAAAGTTACATATACGCAAAAGTGGTAATAAAATCTACAGATCATGGCACAAAAAAATTAGCCCTCATACAGCCCTGTATACGGACAAATTAGAAAAGATGGTCAAAATAGGTCACGTGATCAACTACATAAATGGGATAGATGCTGGATGGGTTGGTGGCTAAAGGACCTTCAGTGAAGTCACATGACAGGAAGTGGTTAACCGTGAAAACTCTCCCTTGCTTTACGCTTTCACTCAGCGTGACTGATCACATGACCATGACATCATCAAAAGGTCCTGTGTTGATCTATCAATCTGCCTGAAACCCGAATTGTCTGGTTTTACCCATAACAACCAATCACAGCTCAGCTTTCATATCTTAACGAGCTCTTGAAAAGTGAAAGCTGAGCTGTGATTGGTTGTTATGGGGAAAAAAACACAGACAAACAGCCTTTGGCTGTCCGGGTAAGCTGGGAGTTGCAGTTTTGTAACAGCTGGAGGCACCCTGGTTGGGAGACACTGTACTATGAATGTTATGCGCCACCACAACTCCCAGCATGCCCAGACAGCCTTTGGCGGTCTGGGCATGATGGAAGTTGTAGTTTTGCAACCTCATGTAAAACACTGTCTAAGGGCGCAAATCCCTGGATAACTCTGAGGGCCACTTAGGGATGTATCCTAGTACTTTTGAATTGGTTTTAAAGGGGTACTCCACTGCCCCAGCGTTCGTAACATTTTGTTCCTTGGGATGTCATGACCACACCCTTCAATGCAAGTCTATGGGAGAGGGCGTGGCAGCTGCCACGCCCCCTCCCATAGACTTGCATTGAGCTACGCCCCCTCCCATAGACTTGCATTGAGCTACGCCCCCTCCCATAGACTTGCATTGAGCTACGCCCCCTCCCATAGACTTGCATTGAGCTACGCCCCCTCCCATAGACTTGCATTGAGTTGGCGTGGCCGTGACATCCCAAGGAACAAAATGTTACGAACGCTGGGGCAGTGGAGTACCCCTTTAAGGCTACAGTATATGAAGAGAACAGGGTCACCACCCCATACCACATCCTCCAAACGCAAGAAAAGAAGGAGAAAGCTTCAGAGACAAAAATACTTTATCACATATAACCTGTTCTGTGAATTGGAAATGAGGCATTAACGAACCAATTAAAGGGGTACTCCGGTGGAATTATTATTTTTTTTCTTTTCTTCAAATCAACTGGTGCCAGAAAGTTAAACAGATTTTTAAATAAATTCTATTTAAAAAAAAAAATAAAAAATTATATATATTTATTAACCCTTCCAGTACTTATCAGCTGCTGTATGCTCCAAAAGGAAGTACTTTTCTTTTTAAAAATTTCCTGTCTGAGCACAGTGCTCTCTGCTGACCGTTCTGTCCATGTCAGGAACTGTAAATCCCCATAGCAAAGGTATCCTGCTCTGGACAGTTCCTGATACAAACAGAGAGCACTGTGGTCAGGCAGAAAAAGACATTCAAAAAGAAAAAGAACTTCCTGTGGAGCAGACAGCACCTGATAAGTAGTGGAAGGATTAAGATTTTTTTAATAGGAGTCATTTACAAATAGGTTTAACTTTCTGGCACCAGTTGATTAAAAAAAAAAAAAAAAAAAAAATTATTTATTAAAATGTTTTCCACCAGAGTACCCCTTTAATCTCCCGATCCTTTGGTCAGAGGAGACGTCTGGCAGCCACATTTGCTCCTCTAAAATCTTACGCGTAGCCAACAGCTATAACAGGGTACAGTCGTACACTTCAGCACCACGCATACCATTTCGCTAAATTTGATTATATTTGAAATTTGGCACCTAAATACCAGATGGGTGCACCGCTCTCCCCGCAGTATATATATATATATATATATATATATATATAAATTATATATATATATATATAAATTATATATATATAAATTATATATATATATATATATATATATATATATATATATATATATATATATATATATATATATATATATATATATATTCTGCAATAGGAGATGAAGCTTCCTGCTCTGTTTTGAGCCCAAACACCAGCAGAAAGTCATTGTACAGAACTGGGTCTGGCGCTGGGTGATGTGGAGACCGGAAAGGTTTGTCACCTATCACATTCGTATATATAAGGAGCAGCAGAGAAAAGGAACCTTGTCTAGAGCTGTACAGTGTATCCCTCAAGTTACAATATTAATTGGTTCCAGGACGACCATTGTATGTTGAGACCATTGTATGTTGAAACCATTGTATGTTGAGACCAGAACTCTATGGAAACCTGGTAATTGGTTCTGAAGCCCCAAAAACGTCATCCAAAAATAGGAAAAAGTGAGGATTAAATAAAAAAAATAAGTAGATAACTAATACAGATAAAGCAAATCCTTATATATAAAAGTAATAAAGATCTGCTGGGAGCTGTAATCACTGTCTATTTCAGTGTTTCCCAACAAGGGTTCCTCCAGCTGTTGCAAAACTACAACTCCCAGCATGCCCGGACAGCCAAAGGCTGTCCGGGCATGCTGGGAATTGTAGTTTTGCAACAGCTGGAGGCACCCTCTTTGGGAAACACTGGTTTATGTAGAGGACAGGAGCTTCTTCAGGGTCCTGTACAGAACACGCAATGTCCTAAAAAGAAAAAGTAAAATGGAGTCACCCTCACCTGCTGTCCAAAAGGAGCAGCTAAACCTGTTACAGGTAAAGAGAACAGAACATGTAATACCTCCCTGTACTTTAGGGGGTGCTACCAGACACCAGTCAGTGCATACACTTCAGTAATACAGGTAAAGAGAACAGAACATGTAATACCTCCCTGTACTTTAGGGGGCGCTACCAGACACCAGTCAGTGCATACACTTCAGTAATACAGGTAAAGAGTACGGAACATGTAATACCTCCCTGTACTGTAGGGGGGTGCTACCAGACAGCCAGCCAGTGCATGCACTTCAGTAATACAGGTAAAGAGTACAGAACATGTAATACCTCCCTGTACTTTAGGGGCGCTATCAGACACCAGTCAGTGCATACACTTCAGTAATACAGGTAAAGAGTACAGAACATGTAATACCTCCCTGTACTTTAGGGGCGCTACCAGACACCAGTCAGTGCATACACTTCAGTAATACAGGTAAAGAGTACAGAACATGTAATACCTCCCTGTACTTTAGGGGGCGCTACCAGACACCAGTCAGTGCATACACTTCAGTAATACAGGTAAAGAGTACAGAACATGTAATACCTCCCTGTACTGTAGGGGGCGCTACCAGACACCAGTCAGTGCATACACTTCAGTAATACAGGTATAGAGTACAGAACATGTAATACCTCCCTGTACTGTAGGGGGCGCTACCAGACACCAGTCAGTACATACACTTCAGTAATACAGGTAAAGAGTACAGAACATGTAATACCTCCCTGTACTGTAGGGGACGCTACCAGACACCAGTCAGTGCATAAACTTCAGTAATACAGGTATAGAGTACAGAACATGTAATACCTCCCTGTACTGTAGGGGGCGCTACCAGACACCAGTCAGTGCATACATTTCAGTAATACAGGTAAAGAGTACAAAACATGTAATACCTCCCTGTACTGTAGGGGGCGCTACCAGACACCAGTGAGTGTATACTCTTCAGTAATACAGGGATTTTACCAGTGAATGCCCATTCTGATTGGTCGGTTCTTCCAACCATTGACACGTTTCACAGATTCCGTAGCATTGTATGTTGAGTCTGGTTTCAAGTTACAATGGTCCAGAAAAGAGCATTGTATGTTGAAACTATTGTATGTTGAGGCCATTGTAAGTTGAGGGATCACTGTACATAGTTCCAAGATAATCAGACACAATTGTGTAAGAAGAAAGTGCCAAGAGGCACCATATTTATGAATATATATCCAATGACGCGTTTCGGAGGGTTGGTCCTCCTTCCTCAGATTGGCATCTGAGGAAGGAGGACCAACCCTCCGAAACGCGTCATTGGATATATATTCATAAATATGGTGCCTCTTGGCACTTTTTTCTTACACAATTGTGTCTGATTATTTCGGAACTATGTACAGGACCTAGACAAGGTTCCTTTTCTCTGCTGCTCCTTTTATTACTTTATGGGAGAAGATTTCATCCTCTCCTGTTGGACTCTGGGCTTTGCAGTTCGTTCCTGGCTCCACGCTCAGTACCCTGGATGGGCGATATGCTTGTTTTATTGTTTATCTGATGAGCGGCCATCTTGAAAAGGGACTTCTGGGACTCTAGTGTCTTGGTTATTTCACGAAGCGCTGTCCTCTCCCCCTTTTTTTCCACACATTCTTCTATATAGCGGAGAGAGCGGCACCCTGTTCTGGCATTTAGATGCCGAAAAACACTTAAAAGGGGTACTCCGGTGGAAAACACAGTGCTCTCTGCTGACACCTGACGCCCGTATCAGGAACTGTCCAGAGCAGGAGAAAATCCCCATAGCAAACCTATGCTGCTCAGGACAGTTCCTGACATGGACAGAGGTGTCAGCAGAGAGCACTGTGGACAAGACAAACTAGCAATTCAAAAAGAAAATTTCCTTTGTAGCATACAGCTGCTAAAAGTACTGGAAGAGTAAAGATTTTTTAATAGAAGTCTGGGGGACTTTCACCCTTAGTTCATCTATACAGGGTGCCTCCAGCTGTTTCACCACTACAACTCCCAGCTTGCCTTGACATCTATTGGCTGTCAGGGCATGCTGGGAGTTGTAGTGGTGAAACAACTGGGGGCATACTGTATAGGTGAACGCCGCAGCTGCTGAACATCCCATTCTCCCCCACTCAATCCTCTAAGCGCCCCCCCCACTCGCAAAAGAAAAGACAGAGCAGTCATAGCAGCAGCTTCGCATAATATTTTACCTATCCCCGGGGCCGGCGTGCAAGGCCAGGGAGCCTGTGCACATCCTCCTCTTTCAAAGCGCTCCCTCCCGCCTGTCTGATTGACGGACAGGGAGCGAGCTCAGCCTGACTGAATTCGGACCGATGCCCGGCCGGCATCGGTCCGAATTCAAGCATGACGTCATGCCAGGTTGCAGCTGGCCACTAGGAGGGAGACCCCTAGTGGCCGGTTTTTAAATGTGAAAAACTATTTTAATGAAAAAAATAATAATGAAACTATATTAGAGATATGTACTAAAAAGTACTACAACATATGAAAAAAACAAATTGGTAACAGTGCCCATTTAAGGTGAAAAAAAGAAAAAAAAAAAAAAAAGGGGGCGTTGCTGTGACATCACAGCCTCCGAGGGTTCTGAACAAAATGTTCAGAATGCTGGAGCACCGGAGTACCCCTTTAAGTAGCCTCTGATAACTCACTACCAGCACAAGTATTTGTGATCACAGGTGATGTGACTGTATCCTATTATTGCCATTAGAGATGAGCGAACTTACAGTAAATTCGATTCGTCACAAACTTCTCGGCTCGGCAGTTGATGTCTTATCCTGCATAAATTAGTTCAGCCTTCAGGTGTTCCGGTGGGCTGGAAAAGGTGGATACAGTCCTAGGAAAGAGTCTCCTAGGACTGTATCCACCTTTTCCAGCCCACCGGAGTACCTGAAAGCTGAACTAATTTATGCAGGAAAAGTCATCAACTGCCGAGCCGAGAAGTTCGTGACGAATCGAATTTACTGTAAGTTCGCTCATCTCTAATTGCCATGGTAGCACCACATTTACCAGCATTGTATAATACTGTTCAGTATGAGAACAGTTTTGCTTCAGTGTGAATGAGGCCAAAACAACACCCTGTCCTTTGTTTTCCCATTCTATGCTTTGATCGCAGTATAGCAGAGGTTAAGGGGAACTCCGGAGGGGAAAAATTAATTTATTCAAATCAACTGGTGCCGGAAAGTAATACAGATTTGTAAATTACTTTTTTTTAATAATCTTAACCCTCTCAGTACTTATCAGCTGCTCCACAGAAAGTTGTGTAGTTCTTTCCAGTCTGACCACAGTGCTCTCTGCTGACACCTCTGTCCTTGTCAGGAACTGTCCAGAGGTGAAGAGGTTTGCTATGGGGATTTGCTCTGGACAGTTCCTGACACGGACAGAGGTGTCAGCAGAGAGCACTGTGGTCAGACTGGAAAGAACTACACAACTTCCTGTGGAACATGCCGCAGCTGATAAGTATTGGAAGGATTAAGATTTTTAAATAGAAGTAATTTACAAATCTGTATAACATTCTGCAACCAGTGGATGCGACAGCATTTTTTTTTCTCTGGAGTACCCCTTTAGAGGAGTATTCCCATTAGGGGTTTACCTGTGTTCAGCCGCGATGCTTCCTTGCTGTGTTCAAAATGAGGAGTGGGACGCCAGTACAAGCAAGCGTCAGTATGGTGCAGTGTTTCCCAACCAGGGTGCCTCCAGCTGTTGCAAAACAACAACTCCCAGCATGCCCGGACAGCCTTTGGCTGTCCGGGCATACTGGGGGTTGTAGTTTTGCAACAGCTGGAGGCACCCTGGTTGGGGAACACTGGTATGGTGACCTCCACCCCGGCACTAACCTGACTGAGCGCGCCTCATCGCTCCAATTGATGTCTATGGAGAAAAGGGAGAT